>NW_027505155.1:0-236181 GCF_021521415.1 Bidens hawaiensis
TAAAGTCCTTCATAACATCGAACCGGTTAATATTTGGATAATAGCGAGTCACTGTTGAGTAGTACTACTGGGTTTAACAAACCCCACCCAACGCTAAACTCGACTGGAGGTCGAGTGGGTGTAATCTTGGCTAAACACATACCATGGTCGGGATAGACCTGGTGGCAAGGCAAATGATAAACAGTCAGCTTCGGTGTCGAACACTTAGTAATACTTGTTTTATAGGCTAGCTACCTATAGATATATAATTGACATAACACTATCTGGTAACGCAAAACGCTTAACGCAAAACGCTGAACGCAAAACGCTGAACGCAAAACGCTGAACGCTTTATTTTATATAAACTTGTGAACTCACCAACCCCGTGTTGACACTTTTAGTATGTTATTCTCAGGTAGCCGAGGCGGGCGCGCGGTTTAGGATCATGCATTGCTTGAAACACTTTTAATTATGCAAACTTATTTTAAACTGTTATCATTGGGTTTTTAAGTCATCCTGCGTGACGCAACATTGGTTTCTATGGTTTTACGCTTCCGCACTTATTTTCATTTAAACGTTTTTATGGTTTGATTATAACTAATGATTCCGATCCTGTTAGTTCACACCCTCTGACGGTAAAACTCCGTTAGTGGATTTTGAGGGTGTGACAGATTGGTATCAGAGCCATTGGTTATAGCGAACTAGAAGCTGCGTGCATACTAGACTATAACCGCGACGACCCATTAGTTATAATGATACGCACTGCATAGATTTGTGTAGTCTTTGTTATCTATTCTCTTTACCTCTTTCACTCATACGCGCGCATACACGGCTTACCTGAAGGAATGTCGACGCCGCCATCATCATCATCATCATCATCATCATCCGATCCGATGACTCATGCTCACGGGAAAGAACCGCAGATACCTACTGCATCGCCACCCCGAGTAGTTCCGAACTCGAAGCTCCCGCACCGAAGAGGTACCGTCTGTCCGGAGGAATGTACGAAAACGAAGTTAGCTGGGATTGGTACCCTAACATGATCAGACGTATGGTCTATCGCGAACAAGTTCCCCCGTTACCTCACCCGAACCACCCTGCTTACCCCAACACCCTACCACCCATAACCGAACCTGTAGAGCGTGTTCTCGCAGCTGTTGTCTCATGCTTGGAGCGTGACGTGGGTTACATGCGCTATACGAGAGCGAACGTTTCCGGACTGTTAAAAGACAGAACCGAGACTAAGGAGGAGATTGCCCGCATGGCAGCGGCAATGAAGGAAATGCAAGAGGCTAGTGATCAACAGATGAAGACTATGAGGAAGATGCAAGCCGAGATGATAGACTTGCAAGAGAAACTCCAGGTAGCAAGGACCCGAACCAAGATAGCTTTAGAGCGCTGCGATGTCTTACAAATGCAAATTGCTCAAAACGCAGCCGAACCCGAGGCAGAGCCTGAGGCAGAACCTTAGGCAGAGCATGAGGCAGAGTCTGAAGAAGAACCGGAGGAAGAACCGGCGGAGGAGGAGGCACACTCAGAGGTGTCCTCAGACGATGACATCTAGACACGGTCGCGGTAATATCAACTTGACTGCAACAGAACTCCAAACTCTGCTGAATGACCACGCGGCGGCCACTCTAGCCGCACATGTTCAGAACCAAGCTGGAGGTCCAAGTGGAACGTGTACCTTCAAGAATTACCTTGACTGCAAGCCCAGTTCGTTTAAGGGCACTGAGGGAGCTATAGACTTTCTGCGTTGGGCTGAGAAGGCCGAGTCGGCATTTGAGATGTGCAATTGTCCCCCTGCCAGTAGGGTCAAATTCGCTGCTGGAACACTTGAGGATTCTGCCCTCACTTGGTGGAATTCGAACGTGCAGATCCTTGGATTGGAACTGGCTAACGCGATGAACTGGGAGGAGTTCAAAAACATGATGCGAGAGGAGTACTGTCCGAGAAAGGAGATTTCGAAGTTAGAGTCAGAATTTTGGTCACTGAAGATGGTGGGCTCAGAAATCGAAGCCTACACTACTCGTTCTCACGAGTTAGCGGTGATGTGTCCGCGGATGGTAGGTCCGCCGAGTAAGAGGATTGAAATGTATATCGATGGGTTAGCATCGCAAATTCAGGGCATGGTGACGTCTTCCATACCAGCCACGATTCAACAGGAGATCCGTTTAGCTCACAAACTGACGGATCAAGCAGTGACCCAAGGTGCGCTACCACCTAGGGGTTCAACCGCGAAAGCCCGTGACAACCCGAGCAATGACAACCACAGCAACAGCAACCCGAGCAGCGGAAAGAGGAAGTTTGACAACACCAGATCCTCGTCCTCGAACCTCCCACCGCAACAACACTACCGTAAGCCCGAATTCACTAGGAGCTTTAACAGTCAAAGTCACAACAACAATAACAACGGTAGCGGGCAGGGTTCGAGCGGATATGCTGGGAAATATCCGAAGTGCAATAGGTGCAACTATCATCATATTGGCCCATGTGACCGTGTCATGTGTCAGAGATGCGGAAAGATGGGTCACCAGGCGAACGAATGTAGAGGAGACCTTGCGGCAAAGGGTGCTCCTAAACCACCTATGACGACGAAGGGATGTTTCGAATGTGGGCAGGAAGGTCATTTCAGGAAAGATTGTCCCAAGCTGAAACAGAACGACAACAACGGAAGTAATGGAAGTGGCAGTAGTGGTGGAAGCAATGGCAAAGGAAGAACTTTTGTAATTGGGTCGGGTCAAGCCCGCAATGATCCGTACGTGGTGACTGGTAAGTTCCCAGTGAACGATTGTTTTGCTTCTGTATTGTTTGACACTGGAGCTGATAGGAGTTTTGTGTCGAAAGCCTTTAGTCAACTCTTAGACCTAACTCCAACCCCGTTAGATGCTAAGTTTCCTGTTGAATTAGCTGACGGTAAGACTATAGAAACGACTCATGTACTTGCGGGATGTAAGTTAAAACTGGCAGGTCATGTCTTTGATATCGACCTTATTCCTTTTACGCTTAGTAGTTTTGATGTCGTGGTCGGCATGGACTGGTTATCTGAGAACCGAGCGGAGATTATATGTCACGACAAGATAGTCCACATTACTACCCCTTCCGGCGAGATCATTTCGATCCGGGGCGAGAGAAGCGGCATGACCACCAGCGTCATTACCCTCATGAAGGCGCAGAAGTATCTACAAAAGGGTCATCCGGCAATTTTGGCGCAGATTGTTGAGAAACCCGCGGATGAGAAGCGAATTGAAGATATACCGATTGTGCGCGATTTTCCGGAAGTTTTCCCGGAGGATTTGCCTGGACTCCCTCCTATTCGTCAAGTCGAATTCCAAATCGAGTTGACACCCGGTGCAGCACCCATAGCACGAGCCCCGTATCGGCTCGCACCGGCGGAGCTTCAGGAACTGTCCACTCAGTTGCAAGATTTATTGGATAAAGGTTTTATCCGACCTAGCTCATCGCCACGGGGAACCCCTGTCTTATTTGTCCGAAAGAAGGACGGGACTTTCCGCATGTGTATCGACTACCGGGAGTTGAACAAGGTGACGGTCAAGAACCGTTATCCTTAACCCCGAATTGATGATCTGTTTGACCAGCTTCAAGGATCGAGTTACTACTCGAAGATCGATCTGCGATCCGGTTATCATCAACTGAGAGTGCGCGAAGAAGATATCTCGAAGACGGCTTTCAGAACACGGTATGGTCACTACGAGTTTTCGGTTATGCCTTTTGGCATAACCAACGCACCAGCGGTATTTATGGATCTCATGAATCGAGTATGCAAGGCGTACCTCGACAAGTTTGTGATTGTTTTCATTGATGATATTCTTGTCTACTCCAAGAACGAGGCTGACCACGAAGAGCACTTGAAGTTAATTCTGGAATTGTTGAAGAAGGAACAACTGTATGCTAAACTCTCGAAATGTGAGTTTTGGCTTCGCGAAGTTCACTTTTTAGGACATGTGATCAACGAGAATGGTATCCATGTCGATCCCGGTAAGGTAGAGGCCATCAAAAACTGGGAAGCACCTAAGACTCCGACTGAGGTGCGGCAATTCCTAGGACTGGTCGGCTACTACCGGCGTTTCATCGAGGGATTTTCAAAGATTGCTCAACCCCTCACCGCTTTGACTCACAAGGGTACTAAGTACAATTGGGGAGACGCGCAAGAATCCGCTTTTCAACTATTGAAAACCAAACTCTGTAGCGCCCCTATTCTAGCCCTACCCGAGGGAACAGAGAATTTCGAGGTACATTGTGACGCATCGATACAAGGTCTCGGTTGTGTGCTGATGCAACTCGAGAAGGTTATAACCTATGCCTCTCGACAACTACGGGTTCACGAGAAGAACTACACGACCCATGATTTGGAACTCGGAGCTGTGGTGTTTGCCCTTAAGATATGGAGGCATTACTTGTACGGTACCAAGTTTACCATTTACACCGACCACAAGAGTCTCCAACATATCTACGATCAGAAGGAGCTAAACATGGGACAGCGTCGTTGGGTCGAGCTGCTTAAGGATTATGATTGTGCCATCAAGTACCACCCTGGCAAGACCAATGTAGTGGCCGACGCTCTCAGCAGGAAAGAAACTGATAAACCCAGGCGAGTGCGAGCATTGCAACTCACGATTCATGCCAACTTACCCGGTCAAATTCGCGAGGCGCAACTCGAAGCTTTGAAAGATGATAATCTTCCATCAGAACTCATGCGGGGCATGAACAAGCAACTTGAAACCAAATCGGACGGGGTCCGATATTTTGAGAACCAGATTTGGGTTCCACGATACGGAGAGTTGAGAACTCTAGTGATGGACGAAGCACACAAGTCCCGATATTCTATCCACCCCGGCTCAGATAAAATGTATCATGACTTAAAGGCACTTTACTGGTGGCCAAATATGAAAGCCGACATTGCCACCTACGTGAGCAAATGCTTGACTTGCGCCAGAGTCAAAATAGAATACCCGAAACCATCTGGTCTGCTGCAACAACCGGAACTTCCAATGTGGAAATGGGAACACATTTCCATAGATTTTATCACGGGATTACCTAAAACACCGACGGGATGCGATACCATCTGGGTGATCGTTGACCGATCGACTAAGTCTGCACACTTCTTAGCGATTAAGGAATCGGACAAAATGGAAAGATTGACTCGCGTCTACATGAAGGAAGTAGTGTCTAGACACGGAGTGCCTATCTCAATCATTTCTGATCGAGATTCCCTTTTCACTTCGCACTTTTGGAAGTCAATACAGAGCGCATTAGACACCCGTCTTGATATAAGCACAGCATACCATCCTCAGACGGATGGGCAAAGTGAACGAACTATTCAGACCTTAGAGGACATGTTGCGTGCATGTGTGTTGGATTTCGGAAAAAGTTGGGAACCTCACTTACCTCTGGTAGAGTTTTCGTATAATAACAGCTACCACGCAAGTATTAAAGCAGCGCCGTTTGAAGCGCTGTACGGACGGAAGTGTCGATCACCACTCTGCTGGGCAGAGGTGTGTGACAGCCAAATCACTGGTCCGGAACTGGTACTCGAAACTTCAGAAAAGATTGTTCAAATCCGAAATCGCAAGGCAGCAGCACGAGATCGCCAAAAGAGTTACGCCGACAAGCGCCGAAAGCCTCTCGAATTTCAAGTGAATGACCAAGTATTACTCAAAGTCTCACCTTGGAAAGGTGTGGTTCGCTTTGGTAAGCGAAACAAACTCAACCCACGATATGTTGGTCCCTACCGAATAACTGAGCGCATTGGTCCGGTGGCGTACTGACTGGACCTATCAACGGAACTCAGTGGCGTACACAATGTATTCCACGTATCCAATTTGAAGAAATGCTTATCCGATGAAACCCAAGTAGTCCCTTTGGATGAACTACAACTTGATGAACAGTTACGTTTCATTGAGGAACCAGTCGAGGTTTTGGATTGGGAAACCAAAACGCTCAAGCACAGCAAAATTCCAATCGTTAAGGTTCGTTGGAACTCGAGACGTGGACCGGAGTTCACGTGGGAACGCGAGGATCAAATGATGAAAAAGTATCCTCATCTTTTTGAAGGGCTGACCAAACACAGAAAACCGCGAAACCTGACAAACCGTCAGAAATCACCGGAGGTATGATTAAATTTCGGGACGAAATTTCTTTCTACTAGGGGATGATATGACAAACTGCAAATTTTTCTTACTTTTTCAGACACTCATCAAAATTCTTTAACATGGGAATGATGTGACAATCGTCAATTTCAGGTTAACTCCGTTAACTCAACTCCGTCAATTCAAACTTAAGATCATTGAATCTATAACGCACACCTCATTACATTTCAACTAGGGTTTAAATGACGCTTAACACTTACTACATGTGTAGTCTTTCGGGAATTGCACCGAAACGCAAACGAGTTGACGCAAACGATTGATGAATAAACGGAAAACGTCAAAACAATAATTATGTGATAATTATGTGTTAGACTTATGTGTTATGTGATAACATAGTATAAAACGCTAACTCAAGATGCAAACTAGTTAATTTAAACTAGATAAGTAATACTGAGAAGTTGAGGGACTTGAATGTAACATGTTATGTTTATAAATAATACTAAACCTTAAACCTAAAACACTTTTCTTTTTCTTTTCCTCTAACCCCGATCGGAAACCCAAGCCCCTCTCCCCTTGGCTGCCGTCGACATACACACACATATACACCATCAATTTCAAGTTTTGATTGAAGAATTAGGTGCTAGGAAGGTATAATCGATTATCCTATGCATCCTTCATACTTGATTTTGATGTTTGTTGGGTTAACTACAAACCCTAGCTGTCGATTTTTTATGGTGTCGTGTTAATATGATTGTTGTTGATTTGTTAATGATATGATAACTAGAATTGATATTGTTACATGCTAATTACTTGTGTCTTTGATTTGAGTTCAAACAAAAACCCTAATCATGTATGTAATGTGTAATTGATGTGCATGGATGGTGTTTATGGAGTCTAGAGTATTATATGAATGCATGATAGTTCATAGATTGTTAATATGTTGAGTTTGGATGCAAACAGTTTCTGGACAGAATGTGTTATTGATGTTTAAGTGACTGTAACGAAGTGTAAATGTAAAAATTGGTTGAGATTATTGATACTACAGTAAACTAGGTTGAGTCTAGTTTCTAAAGAATATAAGCTTGTAATTTTTGGACAAGTAGAAGTTAACTTTTATGATTTTACAAAAACGTTGTGCAAAGCTGAGCTGTTAGACCTGCTGTTAGGATGTTTTGTAAATATTATATCTCATGAACTACGAGACCAATTGGGTTGGTTCCACTTCTGGAAGTTGACTTATTGAGTTAGGAACCTAACCCAAGTGGTCTTGCATTTATTGGATTTTTTGTTTAACGGAAATTTCAAATAACATTCTGTTGCGCATGAATTTGACTGTTATGAGTTTGCTGTAATGATTTGATGATTGTGAGAAAACTTTGTGGAATAAAAATATAATAAAATATGTTCTGGAAACCTAAGACATATATGCTTCTGTGATGATTTTTGGTAAATTAATTGAGATGCTATGATCGGTGGAGTAGTACAATCTTTCAAGTAGGATTTCTGTCTCGGTGAAACTAGCTGCTGAGTTTTGTGAAAATGCATGAAACATGATACTTGCTAATTTATTATCGTGTTTTGACCAAATTGCCCTTGAGGGGAATGATTGCAAGTTAATTGTCGTGTTTTGACCAAAATGCCCATGCGGGGAATAATTGCTAATTGATTGTAATGATTTGACCAAATTGCCCTTACGGGGAGTAATTGCTAGTGATGTACTTTATGAATACGTGACACGTAAACAATTGTTCACACATGTATTGTATCACGAATGTACTTGTTAAAGTCACACACGATTCACAAACGAAACACGAAACATGTTATGTGCATAGGTATTATGTGCCGGGTCTAGAGACTCGATAATATTCCGACACTTAGAAAAATCTCTTTGTTGTTTTAGAACGCTAGAGAGAGTTTTTCTGTGACGAGCATCTTGGTGATTTAATTTGGGAATTTCTTCGCAAACAGTGAGTTTCACTTTCCCCTTTTAAACTTTTTAAACGCTTTTCTCTTGGGGGAGATAACATACTCCTAACGCATTTTAGATTTTGTTAATATAGATTATATATCACTTGTAAAGACTAAGTGGCAAACGCGTAAACTAAAGTCCTTCATAACATCGAACCGGTTAATATTTGGATAATAGCGAGTCACTGTTGAGTAGTACTACTGGGTTTGACAAACCCCACCCAACGCTAAACTCGACTGGAGGTCGAGTGGGTGTAATCTTGGCTAAACACATACCATGGTCGGGATAGACCTGGTGGCAAGGCAAATGATAAACAGTCAGCTTCGGTGTCGAACACTTAGTAATACTTGTTTTATAGGCTAGCTACCTATAGATATATAATTGACATAACACTATCTGGTAACGCAAAACGCTTAACGCAAAACGCTGAACGCAAAACACTGAACGCAAACGCTAAACGCTTTATTTTATATAAACTTGTGAACTCACCAACCCCGTGTTGACACTTTTAGTATGTTATTCTCAGGTAGCCGAGGCGGGCGCGCGGTTTAGGATCATGCATTGCTTGAAACACTTTTAATTATGCAAACTTATTTTAAACTGTTATCATTGGGTTTTTAAGTCGTCCTGCGTGACGCAACATTGGTTTCTATGGTTTTACGCTTCCGCACTTATTTTCATTTAAACGTTTTTATGGTTTGATTATAACTAATGATTCCGATCCTGTTATTTCACACCCTCTGACGGTAAAACTCCGTTAGTGGATTTTGAGGGTGTAACATTTTCAAACAAGAATGTATAAGTAAAGCGTGTAAAACTATATAAAAGACGGGTATGAAAAAGTTCAAACAACTCCTCACATAAAGGAATACATTTATGGTCATAGCTATCATAGTTGTATATTCATCAACATCAACATAGTAAAAAAAACCTTTCTCTGCCCACATTCATCAACAAATTCCTTAGATAATTTAGCAAAAATTGATGTTAAAATTGTAAATGTTGTTATTCAAAATTAGAGTATTTTGGTTGTTGGTTAAATGTCTAAAGTCAAATCAAACCTGTTGGTCAAGTTTTTTTTCCTTCTTTTTGTTCAAAAGTGCAATAAAGAAAATCGGATCGACCAAAAAGAAAATTATCGCAAACCTTAAGGTTCATGTAATCACGACTAAGTGTGTATCTTCTAGCCCTTCCAAATTTCATATCATATGTAAGGCTATTATTTAAGTGATAATACTTGCTTTGTCAAACATCCAAACTACATTTACCATTTGTGACAACAATAAATAAACTTTTAAGGTCACAATTACACATGTCATCCGACACATTTATAAGATTTAAAAAAAGATTAACAAAGTACCTGATTTTGAGCACGAATAACATCATCATCTAGGTTACCAGTATGTTTATGGAAAATCCACTCTTGAAATGTCTCCCAAGTCATACATCCTACAACTAAAAGATATTCTACAAGTATAACTAAGGAGAGGCATTATAATTCGCGAAAATATACCAAATCAAATGAACAACATTCAAAGAGATACAAATTATAGGCAATATGCTTCTAATTTCATAGAATGAAAACATCAGTATATTGGGAAACAAATGCAATTACCATTCATCCTTGGAACATAAACCAATCACCATGCAATGCATATAACATTGATAAGAATTCCTCAAAAGTGTGTGTGTGTGTGTGTGTGTGTGTGTGTGTGTATTATGATGCTACATAAGTAACTAAAGCTAACATTATGAGACTTGACGATGCTTGTATTGTGGATAATAACTTATAATAATTATCATAATTACTTAACCCCACTAATGGTAAACCTTTGAGCTTCCTCCAACTTCATTAAGCAAAGGACGTAGGAGTACTTTCGTAAGTGGATGAAGCTTTATCAAGTTGCACCAGACGCTTTAAGAATGAATCCAAGTGTTGGCAAATTACTTTTTATGCCCAATTATGAAATGTCTCTTTTGCCCTTTTCATATAATTCTGAAATTACCTCTATTGCCCATCACTCTTCCTTTATATATAATATAGATATAGATGTGCATTCGTGTGAAAAATTAACTTTTTACAATAAGTTAGTATTAAATTCGATCTCACTACTATACGTAACAATTTATATATATTTATATATATATATATAATACACCAAACAAGGGTAAATTAAGACATACATTTTTAAGTAAATTACAACACTAAAAGCATGAGGTATATGTGTTAGTAAGGGTGAACATGTCTTTAAACACAATCCATTTAACTTACAAGTTTGGTCTCTCATCTTTAACCATATTATGTTTTTAATTTAACTTGTAAACTAACTTCTCACCCATGATTTTTAAACGACTATAGCCTTTTCATACGTTAATATTTTTATAAACAAATTGCACCATAAAAACGAGTATTTTATTCTCTTTAATTTGAATATGATATTGTTGTAATTTTTTTTTCATTTTAAATAAATTAATATGTTATGTAGGGGTGTTCAGTGTCGGTTTTGATTGTATTTAAGTTAAACTTGTGAGTCTAACCGTTAATACTGGTTTTTTGTCGTTCAAAACCAAACTCTACCATTGAAAGTTGAAATAGAATCGTTACTAACAGCATGGTTCCAGTTTGGTTTCACAGTTAAACTTTAATAATAAATTTAGTTTAAAATAATTAATAATTTAAATGTACCGTCAATTTTAAATAAAAACCAACATAATATGATACTTGAGATGATCATAAATAAAAAATGATAATTTTAGCCACGTAAATGGTAAATATTAATGGAAGATGTAGGACGTGAAATAATAACAACAAAGATTACAAAAGAAATCATATTGCAATTAGGTTAATTTACAGTATTTTCTGGTTTCATATGACCGGTTGCCGATATAAACCGTGAACCAAATGTTCACTACGTTTTGAAAATTTTGAAATCGACCAACAAACCGAAAGTAAAAAAGAAAAAGAAAAAAGAAGTCAAACCAATGATCAATTTAAACGATTTCAAGGTTTTAACCAAACCATAAACACTTATATTTGTACATGATTAACAAGTTCAAACACCCGCTGCATCGCGCGGGCACCCGTCTAGTATATATATATATATATATATATATATATATATATATATATATATATATATATATATATATATATATATATATATATATATATGATGGCTTTGAAACTCAAACATGTTGTATTCTAGCCATTTCATATTAAGACCGATATAAATGTGAACATCATCATCGCAACATGCGACAACTTTTGCTAGTTATATATATAAAGAGTTCATTGTAAGTTGACAGAATTACAAATTTTGTCCTTTAAACAAAGCCAATTTACAGTTCGTGTTCTTTTTTTAGTTTCTTTGCAGGCTGTGTCCTTTAAACATTGTTTTCCTACACGTTATGTCCTTTACGCTAACTGGGTTAGAAAAACTCAGTTAAATACCCTCACGTGAGGCGCATGTGAGGACATTTTTGTCCTTTCGTCTGTACCTCCAACAAAACCCCTTTATCAGTTTTAATCTCCATAAATCAAATCTTACTCCGTCCGCCGGCAATGCTGTCGGAATCCACAGACAAACCACCACCACAATAAACCACCACAATGTCACCACCAACCAAACACCCACGTGACCTGAAACACCGAACCTCCGTACCGCCTGCGTCTCCGCCACCGGTTCCATCGCTACCCACGTCACACTTAATGGTGCCGTCAAGCGTCAACTTCCGTACAGACGCCGTGTCTCGTTAGCCTTCTAGCGCCATCTCCTCCGCCCGTTCCCAGATCTCGTCCATATAATTGATATCTGAAGTGAATTTCTTAAACCCTAAGTGTGAATGTCTTGGAAAAGAAAATGATAATAGAATTGGAATTGGAGCCCCGAGTAATCGTATTGCTTGGGTTAAACAAACCTAACCCTAGAGTTTAGATATTTTGTCGAGTTAAAAGGAATTGGGGCTGTTGGATTGTGTTGCTGTGGAAGGAATCAATGGTGGAGTTTGGATAATGGTGTGTTTGTTGGGTTCACGAGCTTGGATAATATTGAAAACCCAGGTTGTGTTGGTGGTGTTGGTGTGGAGACATGGAGGGAGGGAGAGGAGTAGAGAGAGAGAGAGAAGATGGGAAGAGAGAGATATAATCACTTTAATATATATTATTTATTTTTACAATATATATTTGAACCAGTTCGTTGAGAAGACCAATATGTCCTCACATGCGCCTCACGTGAGGGTATTTAACTGAATTTTTCTAACCCAGATAGCGTAAAGGACATAACGTGTAGAAAATAATGTTTAAAGGACACCGCCTGCAAAGAAACTAAAAAAAGGACACGAACCGTAAACTGGCTTTGTTTAAAGGACAAAATTTGTATTTCTGTCTTGTAAGTTAACAAACATTACGAAAACATAAACGATTAGCACCAAGAAGCTTTATTAAAAATAAACTAATAGTAAAACACATTCCTAAGCCCATCCTTTGACCCGCGGTGAAGCTGATTCCATCCATTTGACATTCTGCATTGGGTGCGTTGACATTCTGTGATAAGCGGCTCTAGTGGTTTTGTGTCCATCAACTTGAGGCATTCGTTAGCACAGAGATCGAGAGTACAATTTTTTGAATTGACATTAGGGTGAAATAATTTTGCATCTGCATTTTGAATGGAACCAAACCAAATCCAAATTAAATTGCTAGCAAAATGGCAATTATAAATAATTTAGACTAGTTAATTTCCAAAAACTAGACATTAGTTACTAGAAAATAAATAGCTAGGTGTTAGAGGAAATTAAATGACAATAAAATTAACTTTTAAAAGTATTAATTACCATTATGCCATGGGGTATACTCAAATCCCTACATAAGTTATAGTGACATGACACTTTAAAGATGGATTAAACCACTCCTCACTTGTATTAAATGTGTTAAAAAGGCCCATGGATTATGCTTTTAACCTGTTAAAATGAACAATATGTATTAATTACTAACTGATTTGTTATATTAATTATTTGTTAAACGGACATGGCACTTTAAAAATGGATTAAACCAATCCCCACTTGTGTTAAATGTGTTAAAAAGGCCCATGGTTATGCTTTTAACGTGTTAAAATGAACAATATGTATTAATTACTAACTGATTTGTTATATTAATTATTTGTTAAACGGGTTAAACCATTTCTTTGGATGACATAGAGTGAAAGAGAAAAAATGAGTGATGTGAAGCTTATGTAGAATTAAGATGAGTTAGAGTAAACCCTATAACCTTAGAGTTGCTTGTGTCAACCGGGGACGAAGCATGATTAGTCTCACAACTGATATTTACAAATTACAAGTACCAAGAAGAGGAAAACAAACATACTATAAAAAACTATAAAGTTTCTAATTTATTAAAAAAACAATAAAAATGTCTAAAAAGTTTAAATATACTTTCTCCATAAAAGTTTAAAAAACTTTTAATTATATTTCACTAGCTAGTTTCTCAATTTTTTTATAAAGTAACTCAGCAAATAATACTAAAATGTCTTTATAGAAACAAATAAAAAATATTGTATATGTTTTCTTATCATATTTCTTTTCAATCACACACAAAAAAAAACCATAATTTAATTATTTTTTTCTTTAGGTTTATGTGCATGAAATTAATGACACCTAAAAACACATAACCAAACTTACTGATCAAGTCATATGTTATTTATTTATATTTTATTTGTTAAACTAATATGACTTTTTTTAATGTAAACTATCCATGTAATTATTTTTAAAAAAAAAAAACACTACATAAAAAAATAAAAGAACAAAAAACAGTTTAATGAAGAATTTTTCTTACGGTTGTTTTAAAAAAATTATTTATAATGTGTAAAAAAAATTTATTTTAGAAGTTAGTAAAAAAAACCTTTTTTAAACTAATTATAATAAATAAAAGAAATCAAAATGGCAAAAAGGTAAACAAAAAGGTATAAATTGTATTAAGGTGAAACATAAAAGAAAGAGGTACGTTTAGTAAAAGTTGAGAGGAGAGCGATCAATATATTTAACAAACCCCCCAACTTTAATCCTATTATCTCCCTTGTTTGACTACAATCTCCAAGTTATATAAAAGATAGCTACATAGTCCCCTTTGAACTTCAAGTTATATAAAATAGCTAACATCGTCTACGCCATTTCTTAACAGACAAATGATGTAACTTATTATTATTTTTTTGTCATTTTGTAAATACTAAGTAAATAGTTTGTGTGGAATCTTGATTTATAATCGAATCCTTGAGCTGGCAATTCAAATATGTGACCATGCTTAAAATTACTTATTTCAATCCTCTATACAATTCCTGTCAGAAACAATATAGAATTCAACAATGCTATAGGATAGTGAAGCACATCAAGGAGTTAGTAAGTCTATTCTAATTGTATAACCCATTGAGGTTTGCCATTTTGTAAAATATATATCGAGGTTTCCTGAATTGTTGTTTGGCACGTTAATTCATCGCCTCTTTTTTAAGTTGCATGGCACATGACCATCACGTTATGGATATATTTTTACATTAATTTGACATGTATTTTTACAAGATCATGTAATGGACAAACTTCCAGTTTAAAAATATGCTCAACAGTTGTTTTTACTTAATGAACTTCTGGTCCCATCATGTTCACTTTCCCATTTAAGTCATTGAAAAACTTAAATGTTTTTTACTTACGAATATTGTTTATTTATAATGTTCGTGATGAGTTGATTTCTTTTATACGTATAAGGGGACATCATTTGCTATTGTTATTGATACATATATCTATAGTAAGCGTGCGAAGATATGTATTTACGGTTCTAGTGTCTGAAAATTTATAAAAAACGTAAAATAAAATTATTACTTAATGTCGTGTCTTATTACGTTACTAAAGCATAAAGTAAAATATAATCTTATAACTTAATTCGTTATGTCAATATTTCTAATGCTCTCAATGTCTAAGAAAACTAAAATAATTTATAACTTTTAGTAATAACTTCTATTGAGAAATTTAAAACACCATAAATAAAATATGATTTTAACAATATACAACGTCGAATTCTACTAAAAAGATGTAAATTCTTAAGAAACGACATAAACACAACGCGTGTGGGAATGTATTCAACAAAACCGTAAAGATCTAGATTTAGTAGCAAAGATAAAACCCGACATACTTTAGATCTAGTAACACACAGTTGGAGTCGGGGGTAAACACAATTTCAGAAAAATCCAGTTGATCTCGATCATACATACCTCATTTAGAAAAAGTTTAAAAATATATATCTTTTTTTAAGTAGAATTTATACTCGATCCATAACCTATTACTATAGTGGTATTTAAGTATTTTCAAATCCTTGTAAATGCAGACTAGTGGTAGGATTTTTAATTTACAAAAAAATAAAAATAAAAAAAATAAAAAAGAATTCATACTCCAACAAAAAAAAGCTTTTGATTGTGTTTAAACTAAAGCCCTTTTCCCATGTTGTCACTTTATGTTATAATCTGGTGTCACAATAATTGTATGTGGTAAATTTGTATCCAAGAAATTCAAGAATATAAACATACATGTTTAAAAAAAAAGACAAATCTTCATGTCTAATCAGCATTCATTATACTTGTTGTAAGAAAAGTAGTTTTTGATATATGGCCCAAGAATGGTTGTTTTTCCCATTTCATCTAATTTCATTTTCGTATGCTTTAACTTTTAACTTTTGTTTTCTTACATTTACTTTTGCTCACATGGGCTCAACTTTATATATATCAACTCATAACCTCTCTTTGAATTCAGATTCTACACCCATTCTTTCAACTTTCTCAAAAATGCCTAAAATCCTCCACCTCAACTTCTTCCTCTCCTTGTTCTTGTTCACACACGTTAGTGTTTCCAGGGATCCGATAAATGCTTGCCTCCACGGTAAACTTAATTACACAGGTACGAGTTAATTCTAATTTTGATGAGTGCAAATCTTTATGATCACACTTTAACTAGTAATACCTTAACATTAAGGTATGTATAATACATGGGCCAATATATGATCTAGCCAAAAGATGTATTACAAAAAACCCTCCAAATTTGTTGCATAAATCTTGTTGATCATTTGTATAACAAAAACACTTAATGTTTAACGGCATACATTCAAGCTACATTATGGACTCTTCACTCTTGTGTAGCAACTAGTAATGATTTTCTTTACACTCTTGTAAACCAAACCTACCTGCTGAAACTTAAAACCGATCCTAACCAAACCTTTATTAACGGTTCGGTTTTATTTGGTCAAGATTGAATTATAATCATGTTTCACAAATTTTGCAACACTTATTTAAGATTATTAGATGCACGTACATATAAAAAACATTCATAATATTAATATAGAACCACACTAAGTAATTAATTAATATTTGAAATTAACTAGTATATCTACGCTATTTTCATGATTTTTACACTGCTTCTTATCTTGGTTTTCAAACAGGCTCCCCACTGGAATCCTCACAGGAAAGGTGCTCATCTATGTGTAAGTAATTAACATCGGAAACCAACTAGCCAGTCTTCAATTACAATTACAATTTTGCTATTTAATTTGCAATCAAAATGCAGATGCAAGAGTAGTTCTCCATGAGTTTAAACCAAAAAATTGTACGTGTGATCTCTGCGACACAGAGTGCTTCAAGGTGTTTGATGTTGATCGTGAAGACCTGCTTTGCATAGACTGTCAAGGCACACAATGCATATGTTGCATACGGGAGCTTGATCCTAGCGGATCCACTTCATCACCGGTCAATGGATGGGCATCACCATGAGTCAATGGATGGGCATGGACATGGGTTTTACTGTTAGCATATGGTGACTTATTAGTTCTTCAAGAGATGTAACTAGCTAGGAGGGGGTTTAGACTTAATTAGCACAACCTCTAAATTATCTTTATAAATGCTTTGGGTGAATGGTAAGTATTTGCATTGTCTTTATGGTGACTTAGTTGTGGATGCGAGTAGTTTATTTGTAATAAACCTTTTGGCTGCTTACTGCTTATGTTTTTCACTATTTCATTCTGTCTGTTGTCTTTCACTGGACTCTTCATATATATGACTAGCAAAAGTGACCGCACATTGAGGCGGGACATTTGTATCAGTCGCAATGCCGTTCACCATAGGAAAATGGATACAATACAACTTGTTTGAGTTGCAAAGTACAGTAAAATGGATGCAATACAATCTGCTAAAACTTTGTTACAACTATAGGTTCCTTCTATGCAACAACTGTTTGTATACATCCACAGTTATCAAAAAAAAAATATATATATATATATATATTGTGCTTTTGATCTTGACAGCAGCAGATTTTTAAACATCATCATTCTAATCAATGTTTCTGCATCAGTTAACATTTCTGCAAACATATTTGAATAGCAATAGAAAATGCAGCATCATCTTCAGTTACTAGTTTAGATTCAAACAATAGATCTTTTTCGACCAATTTAGAGATTAATGCGCCATTTTGTCACTTCAATGGTCATAAAGTACATTGTGCGATGTGAAAACTTGTGTGTTTGGCCCTAATAGTTAAAATGACCAATCATTACTATGAACTGCTACTAACAACAATGTTTGTGTGAGGGAACAGTGTGAATAACTGAATATAATAAACAGAAGATATTGTGTCGATCCATTGAAGGTTGGTTGTGGTTAGGCCTGACAGTGTTGACCCATATATATCATTCTAAAATTAGGTTGATATGGGATTAATATTTCAAATGATATGGGTTGTTGTTTCTTATAGAACTTAGAGTGGATTGATTATGATGGGATAAATGGATTGGTGTCATTTTAATATTTTTCAACGATACGTGTGTAATGCGACATCGGACGTGTAACCCGTGCCAATACACGCGTAAAGCGGCCTCGCTGGTACGCGTGCAACCCGACGACCCGACACTTGTTCAGACCCGAACCAAATTGACCCTTATCTGAATCGAACCGTTCTGACCCTTGACCAGAACTTGCCAAATCTGGTTGTGGTAATAGTAGCAACGTAACAAACCGGTCAGATTCTAAAGATATACACGCAGCTCGTCTACATCGTTTCTTGATCACATTCATTTTCCATTTCATGGATCTAAATAACCACCCCTTAATGGGACTTTGATTATATATATATATATATATATATATATGAAGAAACGTGGATCGACTCACTGGTAGACGATCTACTTTCCTCGGGTGTGATTATACTATTTCACCGATGGTTCTCTGGGATCTGGGTTCTTCCACCTACAAAATGAACAGCACCGTCAACTTACCCCTCAGAAAGGGACAGAGTGGTCCTCTTTGGGGTAACCCTCCGGTGTGAGAATAAGTGTTTGTAGGAGAAGATAATAATATCAGGGTAAGAAAATTTGGAGAGTATTGCTTGATATAGCTGAATACTGTATAATTGTGTCTGTTATTGGATGTTCTTCCTTGTGGAGTTGATGTGGTATTTATAGTGCTAGGGTTTCCACTGATTGGGCTTAGACCCAGTTAGAGCCTTGTTGGCCTCCTCCAATTGCTTTGCGCCACGTGTCCTTCAGGGACACCTGGTGCTTTTTCATTGGTTATAATCACGTGGTAGCACATGGGTTTTGCTGAGTTGTCCACCTTTCATTGGCAGCTGTCAACATCAGCATATTCTTATTCCTTAAAAAGATACCTTCTGGAAGGTTGTCTGACGTGCACAATCAAGGTTGCCCTAATCCTGATTTGGATAAGGACGAGGTTGATTATATGCATGTGTGATATGCGCCTATCCTGAGGATGCGGGAGGTCTTCTCTTTATTCTCACGCGCAGATGTTTCATGCGCAGATGTGATATGCACAAGCATGTGATATGCGCCACGCGCGGATGCGCCACGCGCAGGTGTGATATGCGTGAGCATATGTGATGCGTGAGCATATGTGATGCGTGAGCATATGTGATGCATGAGCATATGTGATATGCGTGAGCATATGTTATATGCGCCATGCGCATAGGTTTTGGCTTTGTGCCTTCATAATGTCTTGATTTCAAGACTTGTCTATATCTTGTGGGTTGACCCGCCTCGCTCGGTGTTGAGGCGGGTACATACCTCTTCAAGCCCCCCCAGTCTAATGTGTGTCTTGTCTCGCGCGAGCGAGGTAAGATAGATATTAGACTTAATAGTTTGCTCTTTTAATATGGTTTGTCTTTTCTTCTTGCTACTCATCGTTGCGCGAAATTCTATCCTTTTGGTTGAAAACGAATCGTCCCTGTACGTGGTTGGTTGTTGCTGACATGCGTCAGTGATGGAGACGTGTCAGACATTTCGTGTGCTCGAGGTGCTACAGTTGCCTTTCATGTCCCCTCACATAGTGTCAGGAACACGTGTCGCGCTCGCGTTGGTCCGTACCTGCGAGTGGTGGCGCGTGAACTCTGGTGGCAGCTGTATCGTTTCTTTTCGTGTCCCCTCACACAGTGTCAGGGACACGTGTCGCGCTCGCGTTGGCTTACACCTGCGAGTGGGGGCACGTGAAGTCCGATCAGTACCAAAGTTTCTCTCTCCTGGGCCTATAAAAGCAAGCCCTTAGAGTTTTAATCCTTCATCTTCCTTGTTGTTTATTCAAAGCTCTTTTCTTTCTTTCATTCTCTTCCGATTACTGTCTTCTGCTTCCAGATCTCTGTTCTTCAGAAGCATCCTTTGTCCGATTTTACAGTTGTATGTCTGATAGCTCAGACAACACAATCTCCTCTATCCATCGCCGTGTGAAATCGATAGTAATGTCTACATTGAAGAAGACCGGCAAGGGGAAGAGGGCTGCTGAGGCCTCATCGGAGGATGTAGGGAAGACCAAGGCAGTGAAGAAGTGGGATGAGATCCCCTGCAAACTGAGGCAGGCCGATTTTGACAGCCTTGTCGCCTCTCAGGGTTTTCTCCCTGAGTATGGCTGCATGCTGCCGGCGGCCGGGCAAACGGCGGCGGACCCGCCCACCGGCTATATATCCCTTTATTGCCATTTTTTCACCCACTGCAACCTTCGTCTCCCGATGACAAGGTTTGTGGGTGCGCTGCTTAAACTTTATGGGATTCATATATCCCAAGTCCATCCGTTTGGACTCGTGCGCATGACTCACTTTGAGTTCATGTGCAAATCTCAGCGCGAGGAGCCCACCCCTTGGCGATTTCAGTTTTTTTACAAGCCCAAGATCCAAGATTCTTGGTTCTCATTTATTCCTCGCAGTCAGAAGGTCAAGTGCTGCACTGTTTCATTCAAGAGCCTTCATGATTGGTCTGAGAGATTTTTCTATATAAGGGCTGGTGTGATCCCCATCCGCATGACCATGCGCGCGATCTCTTCTGCGCCTGCGGATGTGGGTGTCCTCAAGAACCCAACTGGCGCCTGGGTAAGCAAATTGACTGCCGAACCATCCCCCGCCAAGAACATTTGCGAGGAGGCGCTGGTGGGGGTTGGTATGAGCAGGAGGTGGGCCGACAGCGCGACTAAGCCCGTTATCCAAGTTGACGGCTTGTGTAAGTTAATCTCATTGCCTTACTTCTGCGCGAATTTAATTCGTTTTGCTGATATCATTTGACTTGTTTTGTGCAGTCAGCAAGGAGTATGTCCACGCCGCCTATGATGAGCATATGGAGGGTGGCTCTGTCGCGCTGGGCGCTGGGGAGGTTGGCTTCCCCGATCGCTTTGATGACATGTTCATCCCTGTTGATCTGGGATTTCTCTTTGACAGCGATGCGCCTGGTAAGCCTTTGTACTTATGCTTATGCCTTTATAATACCAGATTTGGCTAACTTTTCTGTTGCGTGTATTGTAGACGCGCTTGAGAACTACGAGCTGGAGCTCGCGGAAGAGGAGGAGGAGGAGGAGGCACCCCAACTAAAGCGTAAGGCTAAAGGGAAAACTGGCGCAGGGGCCAGTAAGAAACAGAAGAAGGATGATGCCCCTGTTGTTCAGGATCCTCCTACTCAGGCGAATGGACTTGAGAAAACCCAGGTGTTTACCACCAAGTTTTCCTTGTCTTCCCTGCCTCAAAAAGTGGGCAGACCTCCTGTCCACACGAGGTATGGTGCCACTACCTCCTCCCTTCGCGCGATGGAAAAGGGAAGCGGCGTTGCGCCCTCGACAGGTATACTTTCCTTATCCTTTGCTTATCTTTTATGGTTCTATGAGCGCGATTCTTATAGAATTACTAATGAATCCTTGCTCACTTAAATATTTGTAGAGCCGGCGACCCTGGTGGACCAACCTCAGGCGCAACAAGGTGCCGAGCCTGCGCCGGAGGTCGCTTCGAAGTCCCCTGTTTTACCCTCAAAAACAGGGAGAATGGACTTCATGGCGATGTTTGCCTCGCGAACGGAGTTGCGCCAAGGTATGTATTGCGCTTTTATTTTGTGACTTTTTTCTTTTGGATCAAGTCATGAACCATTTCTTTTTGTTGATTTTTTCATAGGAGTCATTGCTGGCGTACAAGCTGCTGGCGGCACTCCGGGCGCCGGTGCCAGCGCCGTTGGTTCTGCTCCTGCTCCTGCAAGCACTGAATCTCCCCTCATCGGGATTACTAAGGAGCAGGAGGCCGTTTTACGCGCCGACCTGGCGGCGTCGAGACCTCCCTCACCTCCTCCTGCGCACAGCCCTCCTCGCGAGACTGATTTTGGTTCTAGGTCGCAGGAGAAAAGGCCTGTTTCAGAGGAGGATGAGGAGTTTGAAGTTGAAGACTCCGACGGTGGCCGCGCCAGCCCTTCAGCGCCACGAGATTTTCCGGCGCAGCCTTCTCGTGGAGCTGGCGCTGACTTTTCTGCTTCATCCCCGCAGGTATAGGTTCTTTTTTGCTCCGCTGTGCGGACTTCCATATTAATGTTTTGATGACTTAGATCATTACTTTGTGTTTGCAGGAAGCCGATCACATTTACCGCCCGAGATGGAATATTACTGAAGACAGCACATTTCAGTCCATGGGTGTGTGTGCGGACTTCTGGGCTCATTCTGTGCCTCCAGCTGAAAGGAGGTTTCAGGAGGGCCGCGCTCGCGATGACTTGCTCAACGATCATCTGTTTGCTGGGTCGGCTTTCTTTGCTGCCTCCCAAGAGCTTCGCTATGATTACGTAAAGGTACGTGATGCTCTTGCGGAAGCCAAGCAAGAGGCTAAAGTGTCTGCTTGGCATCTTTCTGATGCTCGAGAGAGAGCTGAGAAGCTCCAAGCAGAGCTCAGTGAGAACAGAGCAAGTGCCAACACCGCCTTCGTGAAGCGCGGTCATGAGCTACAGGCTGCGCGGGAGAAGCTACAGGCGGCCGAGGCGGACGCTGCCAAGTACGCGCGTAGAGTGCGCGACTTGGAGCTGGACGCTGAGGCGCGTGACCAAGCTCTTGTCCAGTCTATAACTGACAAATCATCATTGGAGAGTGAGGTTGCGCGCCTGAAGAAAGAGCTGGCGGCCGCGCAGGCCGAGAAAGATGAAGCCTTGGCGACGGCAGCGTCTAGCCAGGAAGCACTCGATGTTGCGCGAGCAGAAAAGGAAGAAGCCTTGGCGGCAGCAGCGTCCGACAAAGAGGAGCTGAAACAGACTAAGGAAACTGTTGAGTTGTTAAACTCTCAGATTCCTGCCCTCGAGACGACTGTTTCTTCTCTCGCGCAGGATCGCCAATGGCTAGTCTCACAGGGTATGACTCGTTGCGCTTACGCGATGAAATACTCAGACGAGTTTCAGGCCCTTGTGATGGATTGCAACGCTGCCGCGCGCTTGGTAGGTCGAGCTGAAGGGTTTAAGGATGGCTATGAATATGGCATGCTGAAGAAGAACCCATCCGACTACCCTTATCAGAGCGACGTTGCCTGCGCGGACATGGCCCAGATGGGGGAGAAGTATATGAACACTCCCATTCCCATCCTTGCGCAGGTATTTTAACCTTAATGAGATTACGTTGACTTATTTTCCAAGTCTTTTTGTACTCATATTTTTCCTTATGATTTGCAGATATCCGCGCTTCCTGACCAGCCCGATCTCGGCGCGCTAAAGAAATTACTTGACGAGTGCGAAGGGGCTGGTGGCGGCGATGATGGCGCGGGGAATGCTGCTCCTGCTAGCGGCTCTGGGGTGGCCAAAGGATCCGCTCCTGACACTATTGTGATAGAAGACTCCATTCAGGATGAACAACTTGACTATGGTCAGTTTGGAGATGACGAGGAGCGGGCTGCGCCAGATGCTGAGGGCGGTGATGAGGACTATGAAGAGGCTGACGTCGACGTGGAGACTTGAGAAGCCCTTCATGTTTTTTATTTTTATTTGTAGTTTGTATCTCATCATCTTGTAAACTTGTAAATTTCAATGCTTTGGAATGAAATTTTGTTTTTCCCTTCTTCGCATCTTGCGCATTCCCCATTCATCTCTTTATATTGCATGTTTGCTTGTTGAATATAAGATATGCTTGCACGTTGAAATAAGAACAAGGTTGTAAGGAAATTATTATACTTAATCCTTGTCATATTGTAAGTGATTTTGCCATATCTTGATTATGTTGACACGTGTCTTGGCGTTTTCATTATTCCTCTTTTGCGCGACGTTATCGCGCATTTATGGAATTATGAGTTTTTTAGCCTTTACGTGTCAATATGTGTTACTCAGATATCCATTACAATTTCATGCGCGACCTTGACCTGAGACCTTAACAACTATGTTTTGGCATTTGCTTTGCCTTAGTTGTGCTTAGGTATTTTTATGGTCAGGCTGCGCAGCATGTAGGATGGATGTTGTGAGTGATTTGAGCTAAGGCTCACATTATTGGGCTAAGGCCCTGAGCTAAGGCTCATATTATTGGGCTAAGGCCCTGACGTTTTAGAGTTAAGACCGTTAACGCGTTTGAGCTTGAAGCTCGCGCATGTATGTTTTACTTCGTTTTATTTCGTTTTGATGTCAATACAATGTTGTCATATTGCTCAAAATTAATAAAGGGAAGTGTGAAACATGTATGCAAAAGGTAATAGAATCCACATTAAGAGAAGATAGCGCGTATCATTATTCATAATGGCTTAAAAAGCCTTGATTACAAACTTGACATTTTTTACATGAAACATTTTCTAAGCTGTGCCGCGTTCCATGCGCGCGGGATCTTCTTTCCATTCAAATCTTTTAAAGCGTACGCGCCTTTTCCCAATTCTTCCGAGACTTGATAAGGTCCCTCCCAATTGGGGGACATTTTTCCCGGGGGTATCGCGCGGCTAGCTTCATTGTTTCGAAGGACAAAATCATTTTTCTTGAAGTGGCATTCTTTCACGCGCTGGTTGTAATATTTTTCCAGATTTTTCTTGTATTTGGCTTCACTGATGATAGCCGCCTCTCAGCGCCCTTCAAGTAGGTTGAGATCCAACCTCCTTTCGCGCTCGTTGTCAATCTTGTTCATCATGAGCACTCTATGGGATGGGCATCCAATTTCTGCTGGAATCATAGCCTCCGTTCCATAGGTTAGGCTGAACGGGGATTCGCCATTGCTGGTTTTGCTTAATGTCCTGTGTGCCCACAGGACATTAGGTAGCTCTTCGACCCAAGAATGGGATTCTCCCTCCAACCTTTTCTTCAGCCCATTTAACAAGCTTTGATTCGCGCGCTCCACTTGGCCATTCCCCTGAGGGTGGTATACCGAAGTGAAGATTTGGTTGATGCGCAACTCCTTGAGCCAGTTGGATATCTTCCTGTCAGTGAATTGTTTGCCATTATCGCTCACAATTTCCATGGGCAAGCCAAAACGGCATATGATGTGGCTCCAGATAAACTGCTTCATCGCTTCGGCTGTGATTTTTGCTAGTGGCTGGGCTTCAACCCATTTTGTAAAATAGTCTACTGCCACTACCAAAAATTTTACTCGCCCTTGCGCTTGCGGTAGGGGACCCACAATATCGATTGCCCATTTGTGGAAAGGCCATGCGGAGGTCACCGGAATCAAGTTGTTCTTTGGCCGCATGGTGTTTGGCGCATAGCTCTGACATGCTTTGCATTTTTGGATCTCTTTTAGAGCGTCCAAGTACATGCCAGGCCAATAGTAACCTGCGCTCATTGCCTTGGCAACCACCATGCGCGGGCCAGCATGTATTCCACAGATTCCTTCGTGTATCTCTCTGATCACATAGCTTGCTTCCTCAGCATCTAGGCATTTCATGAGCGGCCCAAGATAAGAGCGTCGATATAATGTGCCATCAAGCAGTTCATAGTTCTGCGACTTGTGTCTTATCTTCCTCGCCTGTGTGCGATTGTCCGGTACCTTTCCCTCCTTCAAGAATTCCATTATTGGAGTTATCCATGATGAAGGGGTTGTATGAGTTACAAGGACAGACTTCGCTACCACCGACGGGTTGCTCATTACTTCTACCCTGACATCTTTGCCAAAGTGATCGAAGCTGGTTGATGCCATCTTACTCAGCGCGTCGGCAGATTTGTTTTCACTGCGCGGAATATGAATGATTCTGAAGCAGTCAAATTGCTCGATGAGCTTTTTCGCCTGCTCTAGATATAGAGGCATGGTGTTCTCCTTGGCATCATAAAGGCCATTGACTTGTGCTGCTACCAAGTATGAATCAACATGGGCCTCTAGCTTTTTAACTCCGAATTTGTGCGCGATGCGCAGGCCAGCCAGCAGGGCGTCATACTCAGCCTCGTTGTTGGTGCTCTTGAAGTCCAACCTGATGGCGTAAGTATATTCATGATTCTCTGGATCCACCAGTTTGAGACCTGCGCCGGACCCCTCGTTGTTTGAAGCTCCGTCAGTGAACAATCTCCAAACATTTTCTTCATCATTGGCTCGCGGAGGGTCTACCTCGCGCTGAGCCTCTTCAATTTTTCCTTCTGGAATTTCAGCGATGAAATCAGCTAAGACTTGTCCCTTTATTGTTGGACGGGGTTTATAGGCGATCGTGTGCTCGCCTAATTCCATCGCCCATTTTGTCAGCCTTCCCGAGAGCGCGGGGCGCCGCAAGACTTGCTGGATGTTGTAATCAGTCAGTACTTCAATGGGATGACCATTGAAATATCTATGAAGCTTGCGCGACGCGTGTGTTAGTGACAAAACTAACTTTTCCATGATGGAGTAGCGCGTCTCAGGATCTGTCAGCACCCGACTCACATAGTATATTGGCGTTTGGATTCCCTTGCGATCCACCAACAATACTGCGCCGATGGCGCGCTCTCCTGCTGATAGGTACAATGTCAAAATTTCACCAGGAAGTGGATCTGTGAGCGCGGGCAGATTTATCAAACATTCTTTTATCTCGCTGAAAGCTTGCTCGGCCTCAGGAGTCCATTTGAATTGGCTTTTCTTTAAGCAATTTCTCAATTTGTTGACAAATGGGGTAGATTTGCTTGCATGGTTCGCTAGGAACCTGTTGATTGATACCAATCTACCATTCAGCTTCTGGACTTCTTTCATGGTGGATGGCGAGGGCATGTCAAGGATGGCCTCCACCTTCTCAGGGTTCACCTTGAAACCATCCTTGGTGACCATTACACCTAGGAATTTTCCCTCTTGTACGCCGAAAGTGCATTTGCTCGGATTGAGCTTCATGTTAACTTCCTTTAGGCGCCCAAGGGTTTCTTCGATGTCTTTGAGCATTTGTTTTTCCTCCCTGCTTTTGATCACCAAATCATCCACGTAGACTTCTAGGTTTCTCCCAATTTGCTCGCTGAAAACGGCATCCATAAGTCTTTGGTAGGTGGCTCTCGCATTCTTCAAACCAAAGGGCATTTTTGTGTAACAAAAAACACCCTTGTCGGTTCTGAAGGCGGTCTTGTCCTCATCTTGTGGTGCCATTTGAATCTGGTGATAGCCCTTGTAGGCATCCAGGAAACATTTGAGCTTGAATGGCGCCACGGAGTCCACCTTTGCATCGATGTTTGGGAGGGGGTAACAATCTTTTGGGCATGCTTTGTTGAGATCCTTGAAGTCAATGCACATCCTCCCCGACCCGCTACTTTTCTTTACCATCACAGGATTGGCTACCCATGTCTGGTATCGTATTGAGCGGATGATGTTTGCGCGCAGTAGATCCTCAACCTGCTCATTCATGGCCTTCGCCTTCTCATCCCCCATGACTCTCTTCTTTTGAGCAATTGGCTCTACAGACTTGAAAGTTGTCGGGGTATAGTACTAAGAACCCTAATTTATTGTGTTTTGGGCTTATTTTATTATATGGGCTAATACATTTGTTGTTGGGCTGAGGGGGTTTTGTGGAGGTAACCCTAACTGGGCTAGGCCCATTAGGGTACCATGATGGTGGCCATGAGGCTCCCTATATAAGGAGGTCTCCACCTCCTTATCAAGGGTTGGCAAATAGCTCAATAAGAGCCACCACCATATTTTTGTGTCTGTGAACAAGAGATCCTCTGGATTTCTTAGCGGTCACCTCCACACCCCCAAAAGTCACAGCAGGTCGCCGCAGCGGTCGGAGCGGAAGCAAGCAAGTCGTGGTTCGTTCATCTCGAAGTCCGTGGAAGCATCGTCATGGGTAAGGTCAGATTCATTTCACGTTTCTACATTTGGCGCCATCCGTGGGACCGCAATGAACCACACTTCGCTTCTCGTTTCGGCCTTCCGATCTGTCCATCAGCATCTCAGATCTACGGATCTGTTCATCAAGATCTACAGATCTGTTCATCAAGATCTCAGATATACGGATCAATATTCCAGATCTGTTCATCAATATTCCAGATCTGTTCATCAATATCTCAGATCTGTTCATCAATATTCCAGATCTGTTCATCGATATCTCAGATCTACGGTTTCTTCTCTCAGATATGTTCTTCCGTAGATCTAAAAAATATTTCCAGATCTGGAAATACTATCAGATCTGTTGGAAGAAATACACAGGAAGAAATACTATCGGATCTGAACAATGATCTGGAAATACACAGGAAGAAATACCCGATATTTTGGGGAAAACCCTCATATCTGTGCTGAATCAGATCTGGGTTCGCTCAAACATTTGCATGCTCACGCATCGATGCTCACGCATCAAGCATGCTCAAGCATCAAGCATCCTCACGCATCGATGCTCAAGCGTCAAGCATGCTCAAGCATCAAGTATGCTCAAGCATCAAGCATGCTCAAACATCAAGCATCCTCACGCATCGATGCTCAAGCGTCAAGCATGCTCAAGCATCAAGTATGCTCAAGCATCAAGCATGCTCAAACATCAAGCATGCTCAAACATCAAGTATGCTCACGCATCGATGCTCAAGCATCAAGCATGCTCACGCATCGATGCTCAAGCATCAAGCATGCTCAAGCCTCAAGTATGCTCACGCATCGATGCTCACGCATCAAGCATGCTCAAACATCAAGTATGCTCACGCATCGATGCTCAAGCGTCAAGCATGCTCAAGCATCAAGCATCCTCACGCATCAAGCATGCTCAAGCATCAAGCATCCTCACGCATCGATGCTCAAGCATCAAGCATGCTCAAACATCTAAGTATGCTCACGCATCGACGCTCAAACATCAAGCATGCTCGAGCATCAAGCATGCTCAAACATCAAGCATGCTCAAACATGCGCGCAGGCACCGAGCGCGCGAAAGGTCAACCCACAAGATACAAACCGAGGCTTAAAATCAAGATGTCATGAAGACAGCCAAAACCTATGCTCATGGCGCATAGCACATGCTCAAGCATCAAGCATGCTCAAACATTTGCATGCTCACGCATCGATGCTCACGCATCAAGCATGCTCAAGCATCAAGCATCCTCACGCATCGATGCTCAAGCATCAAGCATGCTCAAACATCAAGCATGCTCAAACATCTAAGTATGCTCACGCATCGATGCTCAAACATCAAGCATGCTCGAGCATCAAGCATGCTCAAACATCAAGTATGCTCACGCATCACGCATGCTCACGCATTCAAAATCTCTAGATCATGCGCGCCACCGCGGATCAACTTCGGATTCCGCATGCGCGCTCCCGGTGATCACTCTTCGCCACAGCGGTTTGCATTCGCGCCACCGCATACATGTTTTTGCATACATGTTTCACACTTCCTTTTATTAATTTGAGCAATATGACAACATTATATTGACATCACTCTAAAAATAAAACGAAGTAAAACATACATGCGCGAGCTTCAAGCTCAAACGCGTTGACGAGTCTTAACTCTAAAACGTCAGGGCCTTAGCCCAAAAATATGAGCCTTAGGTCAAACTTAAAAGTTGGGAATCCTCATAAACCCACAGGCCTCGCGCCAAGGGTGGAATACTCATAAACCCACAGGCCTCGCGCCAAGGGTGGAATGCTCATAGACCCACAGGCCTCGCGCCAAGGGTGGAATGCTCATAGACCCACAGGCCTCGCGCCAAGGGTGGAATACTCATACACCCACAGGCCTCGCGCCAAGGGTGGAATGCTCATAAACCCACAGGCCTCGCGCCAAGGGTGGAATGCTCATAGACTCACAGGCCTCGCGCCAAGGGTGGAATACTCATACACCCACAGGCCTCGCGCCAAGGGTGGAATGCTCATAAACCCACAGGCCTCGCGCCAAGGGTGGAATGCTCATAGACCCACAGGCCTCGCGCCAAGGGTGGAATGCTCATAGACCCACAGGCCTCGCGCCAAGGGTGGAATGCTCATAAACCCACAGGCCTCGCGCCAAGGGTGGAATGCTCATAAACCCACTGGCCTCGCGCCAAGGGTGGAATACTCATACACCCACAGGCCTCGCGCCAAGGGTGGAATGCTCATAAACCCACAGGCCTCGCGTCAAGGGTGGAATGCTCATAAACCCACAGGCCTCGCGCCAAGGGTGGAATGCTCATAGACCCACAGGCCTCGCGCCAAGGGTGGAATACTCATACACCCACAGGCCTTGCGCCAAGGGTGGAATGCTCATAAACCCACAGGCCTCGCGCCAAGGGTGGAATGCTCATAGACCCACAGGCCTCGCGCCAAGGGTGGAATGCTCATAGACCCACAGGCCTCGCGCCAAGGGTGGAATGCTCATACACCCACAGGCCTCGCGCCAAGGGTGGAATGCTCATAAACCTACAGGCCTCGCGCCAAGGGTGGAATGCTTATAGACCCACAGGCCTCGCGCCAAGGGTGGAATGCTCATAGACCCACAGGCCTCGCGCCAAGGGTGGAATACTCATACACCCACAGGCCTCGCGCCAAGGGTGGAATGCTCATAGACCCACAGGCCTCGCGCCAAGGGTGGAATGCTCATAGACCCACAGGCCTCGCGCCAAGGGTGGAATACTCATAGACCCACAGGCCTCGCGCCAAGGGTGGAATACTCATAAACCCACAGGCCTCGCGCCAAGGGTGGAATACTCATAAACCCACAGGCCTCGCGCCAAGGGTGGAATACTCATAAACCCATATGGCTACGCGCCATACTAAAAGGTTCGGCCACGAGCCGCGCAAGCACCTGTGACATCATTATTATTATCTGGCCGTTTGTGCCTCCATTATTATTTTGAAGACAAGCCGGGATAGTCATCCTGCGCAGAAGAGGCCCTTGGCCAGTCATTATCATCATATTACAGCTCGTAAGCCGCCTTGCGCGCCAGCTTTATTATTTTACAGCTCGTAAGTCGCCTTGCGCGCCAGTTTCATTATTCTACAAGCTCGTAAGTCGCCTCGCGCGCTAGCTTCTTTATTATTACAAGCTCGTAAGTCGCAATGCGCGCAGGCTCTCATTATTCTACAAGCTCGTAAGTCGCCTTACGCGCCAGCTTCATTATTCTACAAGCTTGTAAGTCGCCTCGCGCGCCAGCTTCTTTATTATTACAGCTCGTAAGTCGCCATGCGCGCAGGCTCTCATTATTCTACAAGCTCGTAAGTCGCCTCACGCGCCAGCTTTATTATTCTACAGCTCGTAAGTCGCCGCGCGCGCCAAGCTTTATTATTCTTAGCTCGTAAGTCGCCGCACGCGCCAGCTTTATTACTCTCAGCTCGTAAGTCGCCTCGCGCGCAGGCTTTTATTATTCTCAGCTCGTAAGTCGCTTCGCGCGCAGGCTTTTGTTATTATTATAGCTAATAAGTCGCCTCGCGAGCAAGCTTAATTATCAGGCCCCGCGCCACTATTATTATGATGCGTGCTATATCTTATTCATACTAGTGCACCATCATCATCATAAGGATCACAACATGTCACCATCATGGAGAAAACCTCCCAAAACTCAAAGACAAGGCCGAAGAAAAGGGAAGAAACCGCCTCACGATCTAGCACACCTTATAAAGTCCAGTGCTCCACCTAAACGCTTGCACGCCTAGGAGCAACACTGGACTTGGGGGGCTTGTCGGGGTATAGTACTAAGAACCCTAATTTATTGTGTTTTGGGCTTATTTTATTATATGGGCTAATACATTTGTTGTTGGGCTGAGGGGGTTTTGTGGAGGTAACTCTAACTGGGCTAGGCCCATTAGGGTACCATGATGGTGGCCATGAGGCTCCCTATATAAGGAGGTCTCCACCTCCTTATCAAGGGTTGGCAAATTGCTCAATAAGAGCCACCACCATATTTTTGTGTCTGTGAACAAGAGATCCTCTGGATTTCTTAGCGGTCACCTCCACACCCCCAAAAGTCACAGCAGGTCGCCGCAGCGGTCGGAGCGGAAGCAAGCAAGTCGTGGTTCGTTCATCTCGAAGTCCGTGGAAGCATCGTCATGGGTCAGGTCAGATTCATTTCACGTTTCTGCAAGTCGTGGTTCGTTCATCTCGAAGTCCGTGGAAGCATCGTCATGGGTCATGTCAGATTCATTTCACGTTTCTACAAAAGTGTTGAGAGAATGTTGTGCCAGGTCTCGCGGAACTCCAGTCATATCGGAGTGTTGCCACGCGAAGACCGACATATATGCTGTGAGCAATTTTTTCATTCTCAACCTCGTGTCGTCTGATATCGTTGCGCCAATTGTGATTGTCTGCTCCGGGAATTTTGGGTTGAGAATCCATTCCTCTGGCGCGTTGTCTGCCATTGGAAGTTTCATTCTCCCTTCCCGCGGAGTACTTGTCACTGCACACAAATGATCTCGGTATACAAAAGTTACACCTGTTGGTGTTGGGAACCCCAACGCGCCGTGCGCTGGCGACGGTATTGCGTTAAATTGGGCAATCGTTCCTCTACCCAAGATCATATTGTGGCAAGAAGTGGTGGGCAAGACCAAGAAGTTGACAACTTCGGCTCGCTTGTGTTTCTCATCCCCCATAGTTAGTTCAAATTGTATTTGACCTAGGGGATGAATGATTTCATTTGAAACACCAGAGATTGGTGCATTCACAATTTCATGCCTTGCTTGGTCTTCCGGATCCAGTTTTCTGAAACATTGCTCATACATGATGTCTGATTCGCTGCCAGTGTCTACCAGGACTTTTGACACTTCATAATGAGCAATATGTGTAGTGATGACAAGAGGACTGCTGATAGAAGGGCCTCCCCTGATTCTTGGGAAGATTACTTGTTGCTCGCGCCAATCTCCGTGGATTTGCGCGCTTCTCTTTCTTGATATTTGCCCTTGCCTTCCTCCCTCGGCTACACAGATTCTTTTGTACTTTTTGCTGGCAGAGGCTCCTTCTGGTTGTTCATTTTCTGGTCTTGAGTTTTTCACCAGGTGAGCCAGCTTGCCTGATTTCACATCTTTTTCAATTGCATCCTTCAAGTGGTGGCATGCATCAGTGTTGTGTCCTGTAGACTTGTGAAACTCACAGTACTTGCCACTGTTTGATGGTCCCTGGCGGTGTAGTGGCTTGGGGCTTTTGAATTGGACATTCTCAGTGCTTAACACTTGTGAAGGTGTTTTAGTGAGGGGAGTCCATATTCTTGGCAGAGGTCTGTTAGGATCTCTGCCGCCTTCCGTCTTGTCACCCTCCCGCGATTACGAATGTCTTTTTGGGGCTGGGGTGAGCTTGGTTGCGCCTGCTTTTCTGCGGAAGAAAAACTGGTTGGTTGCAACCTGGACCATACAGAGTTCTGTTTGCCCCTTCTGTCGTTGTTGCGCGGTGCCTCTGCTTGATGCCCTCTTTCTCTCGCTCTATCTTGGGCAATTTGTTTTTCATTTCTCGCGAAGACTCGCGATGCTTCCATTATCTTGGCCCAAGTGGTGGGCATGCCATCTCTGCTCACGAGAACTCGGCGGAGTTGATCACTGCGCGCGCCCTGTATAAAGGCCACCCGCAATAGTTGCTCAGTGATACCTCCGATTGCCAGAGACTCCTGATTAAAACGAGTTATGTAGTCTTCAATCGTTTCATCATTCCTGCGCACGCAGTGCATGATGTCATCAGGGTCGCGCGTGTGTCTGCGCTGCTGTACGAAGTGAGATTGGAACTTTTCCAAAAGTTCCTCGAACCCATCGATTTGCCCAGTCGGCAAGCTTTCGAACCAGACACGCGCCGCGCCCGTGAGGCAGCGAGCAAACATGTAACACCATGTCGGCATCGTCCAGCTTTCTAGGTTTCCCGTGTTGTAAAAACCTTGCAAGAAATCGTCTGGATCTGTTGTGCCGTCATATTTGCCCAAACCACTTGGCATCTTGGTTTTGTGTTGAATGGGGGCCTTCGCGATGCGCTCAGTGAATTTTGAATGTTTCACTAAGATGGCTGGCCTGTACGGTGTGGTTACGTCCACTTGCCCTCTCACTGGTGGGCTGTACGGTGCGTGCAGATCCAGATCGGCTCTGGCTCCAGGCGCCATGTTCATTTGCGGGGGGGCTGTGAGCCTCCTGCATGAGTATCTCGCGTCCTCCTGACGATGTGTACTTCTTCATCACTAAACTCAGCGTGTTCAGTGTGAACAGAGTGACCCTCCTCAGGCGCGCGCCCCCTTCCTGCTCCATGAGCAGTTTGCTTATCAAACGCTTGCCTTTGTGTTTTGTGTTTGACCAGCTCATTGTACTTGTCCATTAGACGTCGTTGCTCGTTTATGAGCCATTCTTTAGGGTCATTGGTTTCATCTTCTGGACCCATTGGTCCTTTTTGTTTCGCGCCGGCAAGATTTTGTAACGTGAGATCGTCTGAAGGAGTTTCAGTCTGGCCATGAGGAGTTGTGATGAAGGGACGGTTACTGGTGGTGCACGTAGAATCACGCGGCACCCTCAGAAACTGCTGTCCCTCATTAACATCCTCACGTTCAATATCCTCCAGAACTTGATCAACGTTACGAACGCCAGAAACCATGGTGAGAATTTGTTTTTTTTTATAGATCTGATGAGATCTTGTTGCCGTTGTAACAGTGGATGGCGCCAATGAAGAAACGTGGATCGACTCACTGGTAGACGATCTACTTTCCTCAGGTGTGATTATACTATTTCACCGATGGTTCTCTGGGATCTGGGTTCTTCCACCTACAAAATGAACAACACCGTCAACTTACCCCTCAGAAAGGGACAGAGGGGTCCTCTTTGGGGTAACCCTCCGGTGTGAGAATAAGTGTTTGTAGGAGAAGATAATAATATCAGGGTAAGGAAATTTGGAGAGTATTGCTTGATATAGCTGAATACTGTATAATTGTGTCTGTTATTGGATGTTCTTCCTTGTGGAGTTGATGTGGTATTTATAGTGCTAGGGTTTCCACTGATTGGGCTTAGACCCAGTTAGAGCCTTGTTGGCCTCCTCCAATTGCTTTGCGCCACGTGTCCTTCAGGGACACCTGGTGCTTTTTCATTGGTTATAATCACGTGGTAGCACATGGGTTTTGCTGAGTTGTCCACCTTTCATTGGCAGCTGTCAACATCAGCATATTCTTATTCCTTAAAAAGATACCTTCTGGAAGGTTGTCTGACGTGCACAATCAAGGTTGCCCTAATCCTGATTTGGATAAGGACGAGGTTGATTATATGCATGTGTGATATGCGCCTATCCTGAGGATGCGGGAGGTCTTCTCTTTATTCTCACGCGCAGATGTTTCATGCGCAGATGTGATATGCACAAACATGTGATATGCGCCACGCGCGGATGCGCCACGCGCAGGTGTGATATGCGTGAGCATATGTGATGCGTGAGCATATGTGATGCCTGAGCATATGTGATATGCGTGAGCATATGTTATATGCGCCATGCGCATAGGTTTTGGCTTTGTGCCTTCATAATGTCTTGATTTCAAGACTTGTCTATATCTTGTGGGTTGACCCGCCTCGCTCGGTGTTGAGGCGGGTACATACCTCTTCAATATATATATAGAAAAGAGTTCAAATAAAAAACAAGTGTTTTGTGAGAATTGTGAGAAGAGCTTTAAAATAAAACAAACCACCTAAATATGACACTATACAATGTAAATATGAAACAATACAATTATTTAGAAACTACCAATCTCAACCACTAGATCATAGATCCAAGGGCCTAGATCTATTCTTATTCTTCTCACAAAAATATTGTTTTTTACATTAACCCTGCCATATATATATATATATATATATATATATATATATATATATATATATATATATATATATATATATTTGACATTTGGCATTACAAATGATGGTGAAAGAACAATTTTAGGAAACAATGATGGGTATAATGATAAAAGAGTAATTCTAGAAAACTATGTCGGTTATTAGTAATTTTAAATCTCAACCATTGATTAACATGATCCAATGACTATGATTTATTTCTAGTCTTCCTAGGAAACTATTTATTTTTAGGATAACCCTTCCCTATATATATATATATATATATATATATATATATATGGTTGGTATCATTTAAGAACTCTAAAAAGTTAAGAACTCTAAAAAGTTAAGAACTCATAACAACAAAACGTTTTTTAATTTTTTTTATATATTAACATTATTTAAGAGTAGTTTTATCATCTTTTATATATAAATTTTTGGTTACATATATTAATCATAAGTTTACATATGTGTAAAATTTATGTACTAACAAATTTACATATGTGTAAACAAAAACATAGACATGTATAAAAACTAATTTTCAAGATTCTAATCGTAAATATAGATATAAAAAATGATAACACCACACTCAAACAACACTATCATACAAAAAAAAATGTATATAAAACATTAGTTTTTAAGGGTTCCTTAAAGTTCTTAAATAATCTAAGAGTTCTGTAATGATACTCATCCTATATATATATATATATATATATATACACTATATTAAAATGCATATAAAAAGGGCAAAAGGGTAATTTAACAAAAACTCTTAAATTTAAGACATTTACAAGTCCTAAAGCATCTTGTACAACTTTCAAAGCTTTGAATCGCATTCCTTTCTTTGAAATTGGGGGGAATCCGGGATTAAAGTAGAGAGTAGGGATTTTGAAAATTGAATCCACTCAATTCAAATAAAATTAACAAATGCACATTCGGAACAACCTTTTCTCTGTCGACACGATGATGATAGCCACTCTCCGGAAACCTGGGTTCTGTGGTGGCCTTTTCACGGCGTCAAGTGCTGCTTTCTGGCGAATCTTGGTGGACAGGATTCGAAGCACGCTAACCACAATGGATGAGGTTGATTAGGGTTCAAGGAGACCTCGATTTTGGTAAGAATCTGTATTGATGGGTGATTAGGGTTTAACAACAGATCTGGATAACTCTCGCCGCCACTCCCCACTGCTGCTACACTACCACCAATGTCGATGTCGTTCCAAGAGTTTCAGATCTATATCTTCTACGGTATTCTCGTCGAAATTTCGGTATCAATCGATTACTATGTTAATTATTATGCTTAATCAAGGTATATTGTTGCTTGAAACCGTTTGGTGCATGTTCTGGTATCAATATTTATGTTTTTCTTTCATTCAATTAACAAGTTTGATTCTTGAGTTTTTACTAATTGAATCTGGAACTCAAGAAGAATGTTGTACATTTTAATTAGAGAAACCTTTATCTGATTTTCTCGAATTTCTTTTTTTCTTCGAGTAACCCAAGCATTTTTTCTGATTTTCTTGGGTTGTAATCTTAACCATAGTGTTAATTCTTATGAATCTTGATTTGAATTATGTAGTATTCTTTCTAAAGGCGATTGGAGAGCTCTGACATGGCCAATTAAACGTTCGAGACTCGTGACTGCTTTCATCCGTAAGAGGATTCTCGAAGCTGGTTTGTGCCTAATTGTAGGTTTAAAAGCCCCATGTTTCAGCCTCACAAAGGTAGACGATATGTTCAGATTAATAAAGTTTTAGTCTTTAGTTGAATGTGATTGTTAGAATTATCAAATTTGGTATGTAATATGAGATGCTATAAATAAGTTATAGTTTTTATTTCAAATCAGTTTATAAAGTATATATGTCTTACTGCAACTTTGCATGGTATGTAGGGCTTAAAAGAATTTATGAGAGGTATGATATTAAAATTAATGTTTGTTGAACAGACTGATAGTTGTCTTATGAAATTTGTAATGTTATTGGCACACGCGGATGATTTACTCTGAACGCTTAACGACATTAGATGGAGTTTATTTCTTCTGGAAGTTTATTGCTTGAATCAGTCTCAAATATCAGGGTTAGATGGCATCACAAACTCTGTTCATGTATACGATGTTCTCACCAGGTTACTTTTGTTATTATTATTATTATTATTATTATTAATTTCGTTGCAATTTGATTATTAATTTGTGAAAATATTCAGAATACTACCGCTGGTGAGCCACCGTCACCAAGGGCTGCTCATGCAAAGCTGTTGTGGGAACCGTGGTTGCCTTATAGGCGATAAACGAGATATTAATTATATTGGATTACATAGTTAAGTAGTAATGTTTAATGCGTTTCATAATTTTTACAATTTACTATGAAAATTTATGTATAATTTACGATGTTGATTATAATGAATTTGTAGGGGTTCCGGCTGCTTGACTTTAAAAATGCTATCGAACAGTTCCGTAACTACAAAAATGTAGCGGACTTTTGAGTTACGTTTTGGACGAAAGTGAATCTAGGTTAATTATAAGCATTATAGATTGATTCGATTTGTGTGTGGATTGAAATATTTTGTACATTTTGCAGCAGAGAAGGTTGGACAGTTCAATCTCCATTTGTATGATAATAGCAACATCAATCTCTCACTTAAAGTCAATGGATGTTATGGGATTTTGGGAGTTTGCTATAAGAGACACGAAAGCAATTTTTACATCATGGTGAGTACTGACTTTTGACTTTAAGAACACTCATTTTGTCATCTTGTTCATCGGCAATAAAATCTGATGAGCTTTACATGTGACAGGTGGTTTAAAATACGAACCGAAACTATTCAAAATATGAAATAAACTGAAACAAAAAACTTAAAGAAGTTGAATCCGAAATGAAACAAAAAACTGAAAACAAAACCCGAGTAACTAAAAACGAACTGAAATGTAACTAAAAGACGGAAACCGAAACATAAACTATAAACCTAATAAACTGAGACTGAACCAAAGCATAATTTTCGAATCCAAAATAAAAAAAAAAACTGAAACAGATTCAAAAACCAAAACTGAAACAAAATCAAACTAAAAATATCGTACTGATAAGAAAAAAAAACAAAAAAAATTGAAACTGAACCTAAAGTAAAAACTGAAACCACATATTTTGTTTTCAAGAAATAATTTGCAGCATATGCAGCTCTCTGTATCAGTTTCTCATTTTAAGATATTTTGTTTTATTGGTATGAGATTTTTTAATTTTTTGATTGATGCACTCTGATAGGGAATGAGGTATGGAGGTCGAAGCAAAAGTCATGGTTGCATCGGCTTAGCTAAGAGGCATGATACATTGGGTTGTCTCTAACGGGTCAGACGATAAACATATTTTTGCTTGAAAAGATAGCTTTTGAGGTTCTTTTTCTAAACATTAGATTTATAGTATTATTATGGAATGCGTTATGCGTTTAAAGACATTTTAATGTATATGTTTTTTTATTTATTTTCTGCAGCAGATTTTTATCATAGTGAAAGTTACTTGGTTAGGACTCCAGGAGTTCGGAGTTCAGACATATGGTGATTCTTGGTTACATTCTTTGCTGCCATTTATGTTTTATTTTCTCATAAAAATCTAATTTAAAGTACATGATAGTTACATCAATTACCAGAGACTTATAATAATGTTGTGGATTTCTGACTTTGCATGTTCAGGTTGTTGCTAACAGAATGAATCTGTTTCATTTTGGTGAGAGTGACTGCAGTATACAGGCTTGTAAACAAACCGAACGGGCACGGTTGGAGCATGTTCGTTCGTTTGACTTTCAGCGACAATGATGGAACTAAACAAGTAAACGAGCATGGTTTTTTTGTTCATTAAGACAATGAGCGTGTTTTGTTCGTTCATTAACAATATAAATGAACAATTTGTGACCATAAACGAACATAACTAAACATAGACAAGCAAACATAATTGAGCTAAAACTATTTTATAGTAATGTGAAGAAGAATTTGTTGTGCCTAAAATTTTATTAAAATTACGGTGTAATGGGCAAAAAAAATTATAAATGAATATATTAATGAACCTAAACTAAGAAACTTAAAAAGGAACAGACATAAACGGTTTTAAGCAAACGAACGAGATATGTGTTCATTTGTTAATAAATGAACATAAACAAACTTCTTGTGTTCGTTTACAAGCCTAATATGGACTTTAATGCTTTACATGATACTTAGATACATTCTTTTTTGTTGATTTTTGTTGAGGAAATTTGTATAGGTTAGGAAAATGATCAAAGTTATGCTTGTGGAGCCTTTGTTTGAACTGGAGTTCTCATTATCTATAAAAATTCAAATAATTACTGTTTTGAACCTCTTTTTTTCTTTTATTTGAAGTGATGTTTTATATATGTATTTTCCTATGTTTAATTGTGTAGTTGAAATGATAGCGTGATGTACCCATTTCAAAACCGTAAATATCGGCACAGAGTTGACAATCTGCTTGCACTTTTCATGGTGGAATTCCAATTGCAATGCCAAAAATTTGAGGATGTAATTGTTACTTGACTACAAATATTTAGAGATGTTCAACGAAACCGGTTCCTGGAACCGAACCGGACCCGAACCGGTTCTTACCCGTTTTTTGTAGGAACCGGACCCTATCTGATTCAACCCGATGATCCGTGACCGGTTCTTGCATTTCTGAGTGGGGGCGGGTAGGAACCGGAACCGAAACGGAACCGGTTCTGGAACCGAACCATCCTGAACCGGTTCCTAACCGGTTCTAGCCGTTGGATCGAATATAGCCGTTGGAAATCGTTTTTTTTGGCCGTTTTTTGACCGTTGGGGTCAAAAATAGCCGTTTTTTGGCTCCCCCAAGCACCCCACTACTAGTATAAATAGGTATTTGGTGTCATGGGTTCATCACAACACTCAAAACGCAAACCCGAACGCAAAAAAATACAAAAAAACGCTATTACAACGTTTTGAGTTCTCTAATCTCTTGTTTTCTCTTCTTCTATATTCATATTTGTTGTTATGGCTGCCTCACAATCATCGGTTGGTCAAGGTTCCAACGCCGAACCAAGTTTCGTTCGTATTGTACCTCATAATCGTAATCAGGAGATTTGGTACAATTGGGATTTGGTTGAATTGAGTGACCATTCATTGAAGGCTCGGTGCAAGTTTTGTGGGATTTATTTAAACCCACTTTCGAATTCAAATTTGAAGAAACACATCGAAAAACCGTATTGCAAGGCGTTGAAAAAGAACGTCGATTCGCAACAAACGCAAATGGATAGTGAAGGCGGAATATTTACATACCAAATTGATCGAGTTCAAGATCGTATGGCGAAGTTTGTGATTCAAGAAGCTTTGCCGTTTAGCCACTTCGACAACCCTCGCTTAACCGCCATGATTCGAGATACGCTTCAACCACAATACAATCACGTAAGTCGTCATACTCTTAAACGTTATTGTTTAAAATTGTGGAAGAAGGCCAAAGAGGTACTAATTGCATATTTTGAAAATATAAATACGGGAATAAACTTAACTAGTGATGTTTGGTCGGCTCCACATGGTCTACCCGAATCTTATCTTTGTGTCACCGCTCATTGGGTAGACCCGACATCATGGGAAATGATGAAACGCACCATTGCTTTCGAACTCTTTGAGTATCCACATACGGGAGATAATTTGTTTGAAATTTTAGATTATGTTATAAAACTTATAAATTAGAAAATAAAATATTTTCAATGGCATTTGATAACGCGTCGAATAATACATCGGCGGTTGATAAATTAAAATTAGAATATACGCCGATTTGCAATGGTGTATTTTTTCACTCAAGGTGTGTTGCACATATCATTAATTTAATCGTGCAAGACGGACTTGCTTCGGATGAGGTTACATCGGTTATAAACGATTTTAGACTAATGATACATGAAGTTTTTAAGAAAAGTAAAAAAAGACAAATGGAATATAGAAAATTTTGTAAAGATACGGGAAGAAAAGCTTTGGGAGCTAATTGGGATGTACCTCATCGATGGAATTCCACTTGCTTAATGTTTCAAAGTGCTTTGGAATAAAGAGAAACTTTACAAATGTTTCATTCTAGTCTTGCCGAGAATGATTTGGCAATCCCCTTTTCAAATGAGAAATGGGAAATTATCAATGACTTATCGACTTTTCTTGAAATTTTAAAACATCAACTACGAAACTATCGGGAACGTATTATCCGACAAGTCCCTTGGTTCTTTCGGAGTTATTTTTAATCGTTAACAATCTTAAAGAATTTGAAAATAAAAGTCCAATGTTTTCAAACATCATATTACCAATGAAGTTTAAATTAAAAAAATACTTTCTTGAATTGCCACCGGTTTTTACTTGCGCCGCCGCTTTAAACCCAATGTTAAATGTTACGGGGGTTGAATGTGTGATAGACGAAATTTTTTCAGCCTTAGATATGCATGAAGTTGGCCCAAGCTTTTCAACAGAGGCAAAAAATTATTTTAAGTTGAATTTTAAATTTATGTATGACTTTTATTTAAATAAATATGGGTCAAACATACACATGCCTATGCCGGGGGGGTCTTCATCAAGTTCAAGTGCTACTAGAGTACGAGATCCCATGATTAGCCTTATGAACACCGTTCGCAACGTAACGGCTAAAAAACAAAGGGGTAACACCCCTTCAAGCGAACTAGGAAGGTATAGTGCAAATGATTACTCTACCGGTTTATCCGAAGAGGAATATGGCACTTTTGATGTTTTGGTTTGGCGGAAGGTAAAGGAAACCGAGTTTCCGATTCTTGCCACCATGGCCCGTGATTTACTAACCGTCCAAGCTTCTACGGTAGCTTCGGAATCCGCTTTTTCTCTTAGTGGCAGGGTAATATCGGTGAGAAGAACAAGACTAAATTCGGAGTCGGTGGAGATGTGCATTTGCTTAAAGGATCACCTGGACTCAATCGATCGTATTCAACACGTAACCACTCTCGAAGATGAAACACCACTTGATGTTCGAGTGCACGACGAACAAGAAGGCATTTCTACAAGTAATTCCGAGAAAGAAGTCGCCGCTCAATAATTACGACGAACAAGAAGGCTTTTCTAGAAATAATATGTCACAACTTTATATTTATAAGTTTAATGTTTTGTTAGTTTGTTTTTGAAGATTTTAAAACATGTAACCTTTTTTTTTTTGAACTTCTTAAAGTAAATAAAATGAATTTTATGTTAATTGTTTTGTTTATTTTTCATGCTATACAAATACGAATCGTAGTTTAGAATCCAAATCGCAAACGAAAAACGAAAAAAAAAAAAAAAATTTTTACACTGTAACCGGTTGGAACCGGTTACGGTACAGGAACCGGGTTAGGAACCGGTTAGATAGGTTAGGGGTCCGAGGGTGGGAGAACCGGTTCGGTTCCCTAACCGGTTCGAGCCTGGAACCGGTTTAAAAGGGGGTTTTGAATATAGGAACCGGTTCCGGTTCCTAGTCCCAAACCGTTTTGTACATCTCTACAAATATTAATTTCTTACTTTTCGTTCATAATATGATGAATATGTTAGGCACTTACCTTTGTACCACCAGACGATTTATAAACTAACTTTAAACGTGTATATGATTTGTAAAGTAAATATAGATGAATACGACTTTGAAAATTGTTGTCGTCGCCGCATCGCGCAGGTACCGACTAGTATATATATATATATATATATATATATATATATATATATAGAAAATGGTTCAAATAAAAATAAGGAGTTTTATAAGAATGATAAGAATAAACAAAATTTTGACATTTGGTATTACAAATTATGATGAAAGAACAATTCTATGAAATTATGTCGGTTATAATGATGAAAGAGTAATTTTAGGAAACTATGTCGGTTATTGATAATTTTAAATCTCAACCATTAATTAACATGATTCAATGACTATGATTTATTCTTAGTCTTATTAGGAAACTACTTCTTTTTAGGATAACTCTCCCCTATATATATACATACATATATATATAGGGGATGTTTCATGCGAGAAGTGATATTATAGCGAGAAGTGCGAGAACCCAATCTAGACCATTCATTCTTTTTAAATCTTCAATGTTTAAATATTAATGAAAAGGGCATATATGTAACATTAAATATATTCTCTCTCCAATCTACACTATGTAATAAAGGAAACCATTTTGTGCCGCCAGTCATTCTAATATTCATCCATTTTTATTTTCCCGCCCATAGTTATTTAGGGTTTATTTCCACGGGTCGCCTTTTCACAATTAGGTTCATAATCTATAGCAATGTTGAAGGAAAATTGGAATATGAATTTCAATAGTTAGCATATAAAGGTTTCTCACGATTACGCTTTGGATTACAAAATCGTCGATTCTGAAATGATCATTCTATTGCAACAGGTTTCTTCATTCAATCGCAACAGGTTCCTTTAATCTATTCTCATCATTGTTCTTTTAGATCCAGGTAGAGTTGATGTTTTCAGTTATGCTATTTGTGTGTTTAATATTATTTAGGGTTTATGTTCGCATTGTTCAACCAAATCATTCTATAAGCGTAAAACAAAAACACGATTCACATTTCGTCTCTTTCATCTGCATCGCCGGCTTCGATTCATAGATTTCATCTACAAATTCTTCACAAATGGAATGAGTATCTTCTAACAATAATATGTCGTTTGTCATTTGAATCTATTTTCATGTATTATATAAACCCTCAATCGATTTTATATTGTAAACAAGGGACTTATTAAGAACCTCTGTTATGATGAATATCGATATTTGTAATTCGATTATATGAACTTGCGACCAATTAAATTGATAAAATGATTTCGATTTGGTACTTAGGGTAGGAGGATGGGCACATGGTGATTGTTGATTTTAAAATAAGAATAAATTGGTCATGATCTTGCAGAACTATTTTTTTTCCTTTTAAGTGATCATATGAAAGATATAGCATCTTCAGGTCAAATGTCATGTTCTTTGCAAATATCATTTATTTTCATTACAACCTGTGGAATGGAAAGTATATGAATATTCTATATAGCACTTTGATCAAATTGATAAGTCTATTTGTATGTTCAAATTCATAGTTTCGGGGTGCATGGATGCGTGGTTGAACTGTTAAATCTTTTTAAGTTTCTTGAATAATTTTTAATTTCATTATTTGGATAACTGGCTTGGAAAATTTACTCATGGTTTTTATTAAGTTCAATGAATTTATTTTTTATGTATAGGAATGAATACAAACATGAGGGAGCATGCCAGGTTGATGAAATTACATAGGTATCTTTTTATTTTTTCATATACTTATTAGAGTTAGAGGTGGGAAAAAGGGTTGCTTGGGTAACATGTTAAAATGGGCTTAGGTCAAAGCATTTTTGCCTAGTTTTTATGTTCAATAAATATTTTTTTTATTTGACTGATTGGGAGATAAAAGATGGATCAAATTGACCTACTCTTAGGTAAATTGTATGAAATTTTCACCTATACTTATTAAATATTTCCTATGACTCGGTAATACTTGATGTGCTTCCTCACAAGGAGACTAAGAAAGTGGAGAATAAAGGGGGGAAACTGTGGTGTATGATAAGATGTTGACTGAGGATGAGAAATTGGCATAGGTTGTAAATGAGTCGGTGGAAAACGAACCTGAGGATAAGGTAAATGTAAATACAAAATATGAGTCTGTTTTCGAGATATGTAAATAGTTAATGTTTTACATGATATTACAAACAATTTTATATTAAAATATTAACCCAACTCTAAAAGAGTACGGGATACACTTTGGGCTTTTGACCAAGTTCTATATATTTGAAAACATCTCAAATGTGTAAATTTTATTTGCTTCTCAGTAGTTGTCAAAGTCTTTATATTTAGAGGTTTGTTGTCAAAGTTGTGTAACTTATTCTACCATAACATCTTTATATAAAATGTTGAACATATCATTTGTATTTCATATTGTGTAATTTGATTAAAATTTTCTATGATAACCCGTGTTGAACAAGGGTACCTAACCTAGTTTGTTATAAAGCCTTACAACTTGGATGAAGTCGAAAAACCGATAGGAGAATTCCACCCATAGTTAAAAACTTCTTAGAACTCCTTGCCTTGCATCCAATAATTCGTTTTCATGTTGACTTAAACAAAACGGTATGTAAAATATCTATAATACGATTCAAAAACTCATAAGTTTGTAACTTGATTCGAAAAAAATATTCAAATTAGGCTCAAAAACTGATTTTTCAAGCCTACCGCGGTATCATGCCAAGAGTCGTCACCCCCACCCCTTTCATTCCGACAGTGATGTCGAGTCCTTAATCTATCCTATGTTAACTAACGGTCTAACAATAAAGTGTTCCATTTAAAGGCATGTAACATAAGTCGGATATGTGACATGTTTCGATAATCTAATCCCATCCTCGATTACAATATTGTGTTTCATACCTATCTGGTACCTATTACTCAATACGAACCAGTTTACGAATCTTGTACACACATGTATTATCTTATGTATTAAAATTTGAAAGCTACCCATTGATATACCCATTACAGGTTCTTAAACTAACCTAAATACTCAACTAAAAGTTCTATAATTTTAAGTTTACAGCCAGTAAACACACTATTTATTTATTGTATTATATTATATAAAAACTAGCTTTTGAACCCGTATATTACACCGGATTTGTAAAATAATAAAGATAAAAAGATCCATTATCTGAAAGAATGAACAAAATTATAGATATAAAGAAGATTAAATATATAGTACAAACAATAAGAAATATAGAATCTCAAATTTACAAATTCGATTTTTCTTATATACAACATTTGCAAAAATTGTTTTGACCAATTACCCGTGGATAACTATGACAATGAGATGAGAGATTAAAGAATTAGAAGATAATTTATAACCCATTTCTCAAAATTGTTTTGTCCCATGACCCATGGATAGGTAGGATAAATAAGATGAGAAATTAGAGAATTAAAAATTAAATTATAACCCATTTGGCAAAATTATTTTGACACATGACCAATGGAAAGTTAGGATGAATGAGATGAAAGATTAGAGAATTATAAAGAAAATTATAACCCATTTGTCAATATGGTTTTGCTACATAACCCATGGATATGTATGATGAATGAGAAGAGAGATTATGCCAAGAATGAATGTAGGATTGCCACATCATCCTCATTATTTTTTTATTAGTATATAGGTAGACTAGATTAGAACCCGTGTGACACACGTGTTGGTCAAAAATATAGTAAAATAAAATAAAAAGCATATATATAGATATTATGATAAATAATGGGTTCATATTATATAGACAATTATACTACTTTAAGTAAACATATAAATTACAATTCTCTAAATATTTTCTTGACTTTGGTTTACAGTTATCACAACATATGTATCGGAAAATTTTAATGTATATCAATTAAATTTCAATTAAACTAATCAAATGTATCAGAAAAATTTAAGACTACTTTAAAAAAGTTTAATTTATCTTTTTTTTTTCTTAAGTAACGCACTTTTGCAAAGTTAAAAAATATTTTAAATGTTTTCGCGAATGACCCGTTTACAACTTGATTGAAAAACATTATAATATCAACATCAAATCCTTTAATCCGTTTACTAAAATGGGTCATATGAAAAAGAAAGAAACATTTTTTATGTTCGGGGACTTCAGAGAAACAAACAAAATACACATACTTTGTGAACTATATATGCAACAAAAAATACAATCACTTAACAATTTTAATCTAAACTCATTTTAGTCAATAACCCATTGACCTAACCTTGTATTTAAACAAAATAAGGTTGATCTTTCCTTACATTTGAGCAAACTATGGACATTAATTCAACTAAAGTGTTAATATGAGAATGTTTTACTAAAAATTATAAACATGCTAGCATGTTAAAATTTGCATTATGATGTGCAGACTTGTAAGATATTTTAGAGGGGTTCTTCTTTTTGTTATCACGAATCATTTTCTTATCCTTCGGTTTTCTTAAAGATAGCTGAACTTAAAAAAAATTAATATAATAGTGATAGTAACATGGCCACTTACAGTTTATGGTCAATCTTTGTTGTGTAGAGATTGAATTCTCATTGGTGATACCTATGTAAAAAAATTAAAGATGATAATTTCACTGAATAAATAAATAACTATTACGTAATCAATAATAAGAATAATAGTTTAGAGAAATATACCATCAGTAATGTTAACCTATTCGCAACGTAGTATTGCTAAATGTATAACGCGTCATCTCCTTAAAAACAATAAATGTCCATAATTCTTCGAAAATAATTCACCAAGAATAAAAGTAATTCAAACATTGCATATTGGAAAACATTTACTCGTTAATCTATTAAGCTTTGAATCTTGTACTATATCAACTTGTTTTTTTTGGATATTTTAATGTGTGTTTTTAAAGATAACATGTTTTTATTTAAATAATACTTATCTAATGACAGACTTTAAATTATTTGTAATATTTCTCTAAGTAAAAAATTGGTGTTATATAATGATCATAGAATTAGAGTTTCAAATGAAAGACAATATATTACATATAAATCAGCTACGTGAATTAGATTGCATGATTCGGATTATATGAATCATATTAAGAAGATTGGTTGATTAAATCTGTGAATCGAATGAATCCGATTGAATATGTGTAGGTGAATCGATTGACTACGATTGAAGCTGTGATGGTGAAACAGTCTATATGTGAATTTGATTACAAAGGTTTGATAGTTAGAGTTTTTTTTACCAAAATGGGGGAGAGGGAAAAAGTATTTACCAAAATGTGTGATTTGATAGTTAGAGTTTTTTTTATAAAAAATTCGGAAAATATAATTATACACATAAGCAAAAACCATAAAAACAAATGCCAATACTGGTGTTGGTACCGATCTTTAGTCAAAATTAGTTCGGTTCGTGCAAGTACCGATAAACTACAGACACTCAACAAAGTTTAAATTCTAAACGACAAGGAATAAACGCTAAACACGATCGTGCATTCTCGCTCTCTTTTAAACATCTTTTTATAATATCTTAAAATAACTCGAAAGTTTGTATTTTTTTCTAACATAAAACAATTGTATTTATCATTTATAAACATGTTTTACCCTAATATATATATATATATATATATATATATATATATATATATATATATAGATATATAGAAAAGGGTTTAAATAAGAATAAAAAGTTTTCTAAGAATAGTAAGAAACAACAAAATTTTGACATTTGGCATTACAAATGATGGTGAAAGAACAATTCTAGGAAACTATGTCGGTTATTTTGATGAAAGAGTAATTCTAGGAATATGTCGGCTATTGGTAATTTTAAATCTCAACCATTGATTAACATGATCCAATGGCTTAGATTTATTCTTACTCTTCCTAAAAAACTATTTATTTTTATTATAACCCACCCCTATATATATGTGTGTGTGTATGAAAAAACCTCGAAGAAAAACAATAAAAGAAAAAAATCAATCACAAAACAAAAAAAAAAAAACGAACACAGGAGTTTATTTAAACTATTTTGAAAGATAAATACAAATATGAATATAAGAACAATTTGAAGAAATATGTTTTGAATATTTTATTGTAAACGAAACAAAATATAAAAAACAAAATTTTTATTATTTTTAACTCGTTATATTATCTATGTTTTTATATAGAAAATATTTTACTCAATAAGAATGGAAGTGTGAAAATATAAGTTTATAAGAAAATACTTATTTTGGTAAATGCTTTTCAAATCATCCATTTTGATAAATACTTTTCCCTCCTCCTCCATTTTGGTAAAAAAAAACTCTTGATAGTTACCTTTAATATTAATGAATTTCAATGTAATAGGTAGATGGTGATTGCTAGGGTTAAAACATGTGAATTGGGATGACAAAAATCTACCAATATAATAAAAGAGTGGATTTTCAAGTAACCATATTTTCCTACTTTTCATCAAATCTCTTTAAATTGTCATATGGCATTATGACATTTTTTTTATTTTTATTATTTTATTAAAATATTTTTCATCAAATCTATTTAAATGGTAACATTACATTTTGATATTGTTTTCCCCTCTTCATTAAAATACTTTTTATTAAATCTCTTTCAATTGTTAGATGACATTTTGACATTTCTTTTTATTTTTTCATCTTTATTAATGTACTTTTCATCAAATCTATTTAAAATGTCACATGTCATTTTGACATTTTTTTATTTTTTCTTTTTCATTAAGTCTTTTTTTAATTGCCACATGGCATTTTGACATTTTTTTTTATTTTTTCATTTTCATTAAAATTAAAATTGAATTCTCATATAGTGTAAGGCCCCGTTACCGGTAGCCCTACTTTGGTGTTGGATTTATTCGTAAACACAGTTCTACAAATCAGAGTTAATTAAAACTTTCGCGGAATAATAAAACTTCAACCATAATATCTTACATAACCTCCAAATCTTGTCTTATAAAACGTTCATAGTCATTTAAAACAAAACATAGCCTTTAAAACATCACAACATTTCTTCGAGATGCCAGTATCTTCGATTCCATGCCATGTGTCTTCAATCACGCGAGCTGCCGCAACCTATTTGCTTGCGTGCATACTAAAAGTCAGCTACGCTGAGTGAGTTCTAGTTAATCATATAACTTACTTTACATACACATATACGCGCCCAAAGGTACGCATTACATACTTAACCTGTCCATCAATCTTTCATACACATGCATACTAACCTTACGTTATAAAGAGCATTCGCCCTACATACCTCGGATATTATTAGGGTCCAGTACCCTCCATCCTCGGATATTATTAGGGTCTGGTACCCTCCATCCCCGGATATTATTAGGGTCCGGTCACCCTTCATCCTCGGATATTATTAGGGTCCGGTCACCCTTCATCCTCGGAGATTATTAGGGTCCGGTACCCTCTCTTCCATACCTCCATAGCATACTTTCTATATACATAATCATAAAGTTTTGTACGTACATGCATCATTCATTCTTCACCTTGCAACATACATATAACATCAAACCATTACCTGGCAGTACATGCAATTCCGAAGATCGTTCATGTACCGACAAGCAATCATTCATACATTTCACATAATACATATATGGCATACACTTATCACTTAGGATAAGTGTATTAACTAATCACATCGAGTATGCACACAGCCCCGAAAACATAACAAGGAATGGGGCTAGAAACTCACCTGAAGTCGGTTACATTCATTGTTAATAGTTATTCCTTTCTTCAGTTGGGCACGGATAACTGTATAATAATTACATGCGTTAATTAACTGTAACTACTCATCTCGCGTTTCTAGTCTAATTATAACCCACAACGAACGGGGTCCGGGGGCAGCGCCCCTGGCAGCGGGGTCTAGGGGTGGCAGCCCCTAGCAGGGTCCAAGGCGCAGAGCCATTGGCTGAGGTCGAGCTTCCAGGTCAGCTTGGAAAAATTTTATTTCCATTAACTGTCGTAACACATTTTCCATTAGGATTTTAAATTATTATTTAATTCGCGCTCAAAGTTCAAGGGCTTATTTGTAATTAATTCATTCTTTTCTAAGTCAAGGGACTGTTATGACATTTATCAAACTTCTAGTTCGTTACTTGGTTCTTAACGAATTGGTTTGTCTTCACGAACTGGTCATTGTAGCGAATTGATCCCTCTAACGAACTGGACCTCTGACGAATCAGTCCATATAACGAACCAGTCCACATAGCGAATTAGTCAGGTAACGAATTGGACCTTCTAATTCGTTATCTCCTTAACGAATGACTATGACGAACTGGGGGTTAATTCGTTATCTTTTCCTTAACGAATCTGGACGAGAACTAAGGCCAGTTTGTTATTCTTTCCTCAGCGAATCAACTTAATGAATTACCTCTAATTCGTTAACTCTCCGTTAACAAATTAGGGTTAGGTCAGAGAATGTCAGAAACATTCTCTGACATGCTAACCTCGTACCAGCCGCCTTTCCGGCCCGCCGGAAAAACGCTATTTCACCGGAAAAACGAGATCTAGCTCGTTTTCCACCATTTTTCATCGTTTTTCGTCTCGTTTGATCCAGATCTGAGCTAGGGCGATCCCTAAGCTCATCCTAGGTTCGGTTTATACCCGATTCCATCAGGATCTCGTGACTTAAATGGTTTAACGGTGTCGTCTCGTCGTTTCGTGACCATATCTAACGGGTTTAAGCTAAAACAACATCATACTATCATTACCTCGGGTCGGTGCTCGGTTTCCTTCTTGGTTTCGGTTTAGATAGAGAGAGAAGGCTTAAGTGTGTGTTTTGGTGGTGTATGGAATATGTGTGAATGAGGATTAAATGGTGATTATGGTTTATATATTTATGGATCATGGGCTTAAGCCCATGGTCTTTCCTTCTTTCTTTCATTACCCAAGTCCATAACCCGTATCCATTTACCCAACACTAGCCCAACTCATATTCCATTTATATAAACCGATAACGACCCACTATAAATTAGACGAAATTTATTTTATTATTATAACCAAAAGTAGGATGTTACATATAGCGGTTTTATTTACAGATTCTATTGGAATATACATATTCATATGTAATCCTCAAGCCTAATTCTTTAATGATTATACCTTAATTCAAAGTATAAATGCACATATTCAATTAACGATCGTCGTCTGCTTTTGCATTCGTCTTCTACATTAGAATGATAAGGTTTGTTTGATCTCTTACTTTTCATGTGTATCAATCGATCTTCATCAACATGGGTATTGATTTATCGAATGCAACACAAACATAAAACATTCATATGAGATTCGTTGGTAAAAACATGGGTTTCGATAAATTAGTTATATCCTTTTAGTTCTTTGATTAAATCCAATGTATAATATGAGACTTCTCAAATTTTATAATCTTGGTTTGAAATTAAAGAGTTCTCTTTAGATTTCTATATAATTTTGTACAACATGGCCTAAGTTTGACTCAGTCGATACAATGATGCAATGGTTTTAATTCATCAAAATTTATCCTCTTTATCTTAACTCCGTGTCATAAATCAATCAAATAAACTTTTGATTATTAAAATTCTGATTGGTAATGTGATTTAAAAATTTGTGCAGATTGTCAACAAAACAACAGGATTTCAATTTTGGGCAAATAAATGAAGAGTGTTGAGGAATTTGAACGTATCTATGGTTCAAACTTGCTCAATAAAAGGAAATTGGTTTTAAAAACCAGCTTCTTATGTTTTAAAAATAATTTTATTCTTTAGTGCCTTAATATTTGTTAAACATAATCATTAGTTAGTTTGGTTAACGAGAATTATTTGAAACGTTAATATCACCTGATTGAAGACTGGGTATGTTTTATACGTATCTAGTGTTTTTAATATTACATATGATTTCAAAATTCGGTATATGGGTTTTGTAATAAAGCTTCTAAAGAAATATTCATGACATTTTAAACATATCATAAGGACATTCGTAAAAATGAAGACATGGACTTCTATTTGGTTAACATTGTAGTAATTGAAGCTGGTGTTTACAAAATTTAAGATGGAAAATGGAACCGACACATGTGAAAACATTTAATTTAATTTACTTGGTTACATGTTTTAATTTTTCAAATTTCATAAATCATATTTTTTATGTTAATTTTTTTTTCAACCCGTGTGTTACACGGGATATAAGGTAGTTAACAAAATCAATCAAACCATAATAATTAAACCTATAATTATAAAAATTAAAGAAAAAATTATAATTCTCTTTTCATTTCTTATACACAAAAACAATTTCTTCATACATTACAATCTTTCTAGTTAAATAAATATTTCTTCATAGTCATCAACGCATAAATTTAGTTTTCTCAGTTGAAATACCTACACAATACAAAGGAAAAAAATATAAATCTTACACATAAACGTGCATTATAATATCAACTTAAAACTAATTTAGTATACATATATGTATACACATTTTTACATTAAATGTAAAAAAGAATACATAACCTACACGAAAACATATAACCTACACTTTTCAATGTCAATAAAAAAAACAACCTACACTTGTATTTTTGCACAAAAAACATATAAACTACACAAAAACATATAACTTACACATGTATTTCAACATCAACAAGTACATATATATAATTAACATACACAGAAATACATACAACCTACACATGTATTTCAATATTCTCAATGTCAACAAAAAATACACAACCCACTTGTATTTTTTTGCATAAAAAACATTAACCTACACAAAAACACGCAACCTACACATGTATTTCAACATCAACAAATATATATATAACATGCATAGAAATACATATAACCTACACATATGTATTTTAACATTAACAAAAAGAATATAACCTACACATTGCGTTTAACATTAACAAGTATATATAATCTACACGAAAACATATAACCTACACTTCTCAACGTCAACAAAAATAAAAACATACACAAAATTATATAACGTACTCTAGTACTTTTTCATAAAAATATATAAACCTACACGAAATCATATAGCCTACACTTCTCAATTTCAACGAAATACACAACCTACACAAAAACATATAACCAACATATGAATTTTAACATCAACTATATATATATATATATATAATGTACATGGAATTACATATAACTTACTCATTTATATTTTAATATCAAGAAATATAATTAATCACCTTTGAAACTCCAATATGTATGTGCTTATCCTTTTGTTATATAGTATGAAATGATATTAATATATTGAGATGCAATTATCTAGATACAAATGGAGCAACAAATGTATATAACCTGCAAAAAAAATTAATAAATAAACAAGAATATATTAATATAAACAAACACAAAATACAAACAAAATCAAAACATATTGAATAAATGAAATGGACAGATTGAACCAAACGTTTATTAAGGTTAATGTAAAATATTAATTTATGAAACAAATAGCATTATATTTAAATTTATAATTGTTAACCACGTTGCTTTTTATCATCGTGAATACTTAAACAATCCGGTATCTTTCTACCAAAGATCCAAACTATATCAAATCGTATTTTGACAACATTTTAGGAATTGATATAAATTATAACTGATTAATTTATTGTTACCTTGAATTACGAATAATGTTAGTCATGAAAGAAACGAAAGAGGCGACAACCAACGACTAAAACTCAGCCATATTTAACATCAGCGACACAGGTGATTGCAATTTCTGGTGAACGGCGGATACTATGATGGTGAACGCGGCATGGGAGAGTAAGTGGGTTGCAAAGGTACTGCGTTGCAAAAGGATGTATTGGTGGCGTCTGGACAACGGTGTTAGGGCTACAGATCTTTCATTTTTACAGAAGTGATGCGAAACTCATAAATTGAAGAATGAGATTTAGAAGTTTTTTGGAGAAAAACCAGGGATCATTCTTTTGAACGACGATAAAGAGTAAATATAAAATTCCATTAGTACCCATATCCCATTTTATTAACCTTCTTAGTCTTCTAATTAATTACTAGAATGCCATGTAACATCCTACTTTTGGTTATAATAATAAAATGAATTTTCATCTATTTTATAGTGGGTCGTTATCGGTTTAGATAAATAGAATATGAGTTGAGATTGTGTTGGTTTAAGGAAGATGAGTTATGGACTTGGGTTAGAGGAAAAGAGGAAAGACCATGGGCTAAGCCCATGATCCATAAATATATAAACCATAAACACCACTTACTTCCTCATTTACACATATTCCATACACCATTCAAAACACACACTTAAACCTTCTCTCTAATCCTCTCCTTATCTTAGCCGAAATCAGGAAGGAAACCAACCACAACCACCGATCCAAGGTAATGATAGTATGATATTTTATGAGCTTATACCCGTTAGATATAGTCACGAAACGACGAGCCGACACCGTAAACCATTTAAGTCATGAGATCCGGGTGGAATAGGGTATAAACCGAAACTATGATGAGCTTAGGGGTCACCCTAGCTCAGATCTGGATCGAACGGGACGAAAAACGGTGAAAAACAAGTTAAAACTCGTTTTTCCGGCGGCGGGTACGAGGAAGGGAATGTCAGAGAATGTTTCTGACATTCTCTGACCTAACCCCAATTCGTTAACGGAGAGTTAACGAATTAGAGGCAATTCGTCAGATGATTCGTTACAAGAAGCTTAACGAACTAGCCTTAGTTCGTATCCAGATTCGTTAAGGAAAAGATAACGAATTAGCCCCAATTCGTTATAGTCATTCGTTAAAGGAGATTACGAATTAGAAGGTTCAATTCGTTACAAAGGGGTCATTCGTTATAGGGTTCAATTCGTTATACGGACCAGTTCTTTATGAACCCAATTCGTTAAGAACCAAGTAACGAACCAGACCATGTTGAGATAACGAATTAGTTAACGAATCAGGCTTAATTCGTTAAGGAAAGTGGGTTAGCGAATTAGAAAATGATTCAAATATTCTAATGGAAAATGTGATAAGACAGTTAATAGAAATAAAATTAGCGAATAACGAATTAGTTAACGAACCAGCCAGGGGCTCTTCCCCTTGGACCTACTAGGGGCTGCCGCCTCTAAACCCCGCTACCAGGGGCGCTGCCCCGGAACCCCTGTTCGTTGAAGGTTATAATTGGAGTAGAAATATGATATGGATAGTGATAGTAATTAATATGCGTAATTGTTATACAGTTAGTCGTGCACAACTAAAGAGTGGAATAACCGTAAATGGTGAACGCAACCGCATTGAGGTGAGTTTCTAGCCCCACTTCCTTGTTATGTTTTCGGGGCTGTGTGCATACTCTATGTGATAATTAATACACTTACCTTAAGTGGTAAGTGTATGCCTTGTATGATTTATGTATGATGATTGCTTGACGATGTGTGAACGATCTTCGGATATTGCATGTGCCGTCAAGTGGTTGTTAAAGGTATGATTGATATGTATGATGTATGAATGATGTACGTATGAATATATATGATGTATGAATAATGTATGTATGATATGATAATGGTACGTGAACGCTCTTCGGAGATTGCATGTATTGTCAAGGAAAGTATGTAAAGGACATGTATATTATAGCAGTACGAATGTAGGGAACCGACCCTAATAGTATCGGCGAATGTTGGGAACCGACCATAATAATATCGGCGAATGTAGGGAACCGACCCTCATAATATCGGCGAAGTTAATAGAGCGAAATGCTCTTAAACATATATGTACGAACAGAAGTATTATGTAAGAAAGGACGAAAGTACGAATGTAGGTACGCATGTAAGTAAATATGAAGGTGTGTACCTTTGGGTGCATATGTCAGTATGTGAATGTATTGTATGTCGTCTGATTAACTAGAACTCACTCAGCGTAGCTGACTTTTAGTATGCACGCAGGTGTGTAGAATGAGGCAACTTGCTTGAGGGGAAACACATGGCATGGATTTGAAGACACTGGCATCTCAATGAAGTGTTATGTTAATGATGTTTTATAAGACAATGTTTTAAGTTTAAATGATTTGAATGTTCGTTAAAGACAAGAAATGATGGATATGTAATATATTGGTTTGAAGTTTATTATTCCGCGAAAGTTTTAATTAACTCTGATATTTAGAACTGTGTTTATGAGTAAATCCAAGGATAAAGTGAGGCATCGGTAACGGGGCCTTACATGCCATTTGGTTTTTGAGCCATTGATCAAATAATCTAGTGGTTCAGATTACTTCTCGCACTTCTGAAATGAACCTAATCCAGAAGTAAAAATACTTCTGAAATGAACCTAATCCAGAAGTAAAAATACTTCTGAAATATATATATATATATATATATATATATATATATATATATATATATGTATACTAGATTGAGGCCCGTGTATTACACGGGTAATTGATGAAAATTTTAAACTTTAACTATTAAGTGAATTACAGTCAACAAAATGATCATATAATGTTAATACAATTACAATTTATATGAAAATTACAGAAATTACATAACTAAGATAACACAAATATGTTACAAATAAGTAGTCCATCCATCCCATTATAAGTGTCATGGTTTGAAAAACACAAAGTTTAAGGTAGATTGGATGATTACTTTTCTTGCTAACCAAATGACGATAATGCCTTTGGAAATTGGGTCCATCAATATCGGTTATTAATGTTAATTGTGTGTATTTAAGGGTAAATTTGGAAATTGACTAATAAATTTTGAAAGTGAACATTTGTAATTGGACAAACAAAAAAAGAGACATTGACACTTTTAATGGAACGGATGGAGTAAAACTTTCCTCGTACACTACATTTGTGATTGTATTTGTTGGTATACATTGTTTATCAAAAATCAAAATCTTTAGTCCATTTCTGCTTGTAACTCTTTATATGATAACATATATGTCTGCTTATAACTCTTGATATAGCCATGTATAGTTGTCTGTGTGACAAATAAGGTTATTCAAGTACATACCGCGACCCTAGATAAATTATAATATATATCCATGAAACTAACAAAAAAATATTCATAGACATAAAATAGCATAATTTTGATCAATTAATATATATGATGTCATTTGAGATCATTTGCTCATGTTTATCCAAAAAAAAAACATTATTATCCCAAAAAACAGATTACCTAAACTTTGATGATATAATCATCATTAGAATCTGCAATTGATTGATCATGATAAATTATTTGTTGTTATTAATATTCTGCATATGACAAATTTTAATTAATTTTATTTATTAAAATTAACAATTTTATAATCAAGAAACATATAAAACCGAAAATTTAAATATAACAAAATGATTTGTTTCATTTCATATGAATGGAAAATGACAAAGACATACTAACCTATTACGTTGGAAATGTACAAGTCCTACCGGGAACAAAAATACATCACCCTTTCAGCACCCTGCAGATAAAACGGTTATTGGGATTAGAAGTAACAAACCCAACTTCTAGGTTTCCTTCAATAACCGTAAGAATCTCGGTGGCTCTTGGGTGCGTGTAAGGTGGATTCTGTCCCCATGGCGCGTATAGTCAATACGAACCATTGATGTAACACCGTGAAAATTCCGAGTTCAAAATATCAAATTTCCAAAGTCTAGGGACTAAAAATGTCAAAATCCAAATCTTAGGTCCTGACCCATCGCGTATCGCAATGGGTTGTCTGACACGCTGAGCACGTGGCATGCCACGTGTCCACACGTGGCACAACGCTTGCCACGTGGCAGGTCTAAGGGGTGACCAAGCAAGCCTACATCGCGATACGCGATGGGCTTAGCCAAAGGGCCATAGCGTATCGCGATGGGGCCTGTTTTTTCCTATAAATAGAAGGCTACGGGTTCTTCACAACTTACACCACAATTCACTCATATCTCTCTCAAATCATCTCTCTAAGCCCCAAGTTTCATATCATCGATCCACCTCGAAGTTCGTGCCCCGATTCCTCGATTTCCGTGCCCGTTTCCTCGTAATTCGTGCCACTTTCCACCAATGTACCAATCAAGAAGGAGATTGCCATTCCTCGGCATTATGACGACTAGCCTCGTAAAGCGTGCTGATGAATGGTGAATAATTGGTGTTTATCAATTTGCGTGCCAAGGAAAGAGTGACGAGAAGAAGAGTTGATCAAGAAGATAAATAAGGTGAAATGGTGTTGAGGTGCTGCTCGAGTATTTGGGGTTTTTGTAAGCTAAGTGAAGGTAGGCATAATGTCCGAATAAAAATAAAATATTATAAAAGGCTTAATACCCTAAGTCGAGGTTATACTCGATACCTCGATAAAAGAAAATATAACAAAGAAAAGTAAAGAAAGAAATTATGAATATTTATATATGTGTGATTATATATATGTGTGATTCTTTGTTATAAATATTATTTAAGTAATAAATAACTATTCTTAAATAATAAAGACAAGAAAAGAATACGTTTCTAAGAGAAGAAGAAACGTAGGATTTTATAAATAAACTAAAGGTTTATAATATTACTTTTTAACTAAAGGTTTTAAAGTAAAATAATCGAGGTAAAGATTATAAAGATTAAAGGTCTTAAGCCGGATCATATATCCGACTAACAAAAGGTTATAATCGTACTATAGGTGCGAGATAGCAACGGGAAAGACCCCCGAACAGTGTTTGAAGCCGATCCAAATCGAAAAGGTGAATACGCCCCAACTTTACAAACTTGTTTTCAAAACGAGTCAAACATATTAAATGAAAAGGTTTACATGAGACTAAGTGTCTCTAAAACATTTATAAACAAGGGTATAAACACTGGCCTCAGGCTATTGTGTACGTTTTTCTGGATCCTTACATATGTGATGGGCACATCACACCTGGTCACAATTACGCTGTCTGCGGGGAGTATTACCTTGTGTATACGTTTAGGCACTCAACTAGTCGAACGTTGCGGTGTTTGCTGGGGGATCCGAGTGTAGAGACTTGAGTTTATGAACTGTGTTGTTTTAACTTGGTTATTCCAAAACCACGATGGGCCGATACCTACGTAGTCTCGAGGGGTGATCAAGTAAAATAATATTTTTAGCGTCAGCATATTCACCAGCATTCGTTGCTGACGTATTTTCTTAACATTTTGCAGGTGATCAAGGTTAAGCCTTGGAGTAACGAAGTGCTCAAGATATCCGATGGCTCGGATCTTTTTGTTTAACTTGTTATAAAATGAATGGCAGTTTTGTAATTAAAACAAGTAACCTTTAAACACTAAACGAGAACTTTTAAATCCCGTCTTTTGTATATGTAAATATTTATATTTTTAATCCACATATTTCTAAAGACTTCCGCTTTTAAACGTAACTCTGATTTATTTAAAAATGTGGTACCAACATATGTTTCATACACCTAGGCCGTAGTTTGGAGTGTGACAATTGAGATACCTAAAGTGTTTAGCCCGATAACTGAGTTGCAAAGACTTGAGTAACCCTTGATCCCACAGGGTTCGATGTGTTACCCCTAAGGTGTCGCCCGCTGAAGAAGAAATCATCAGCTTGAACTTGTGTCGGGTCCTTGCATACTAGACCATTCACATGCACTGCACATCGAACGTACATGATATTATACTTTACATGAATACCGTTATCATTGGAGTAATATTTTTAAAACTTAAGACACGCAATACTTTGAGCTGTTTGGATCAGAGAAACAAAAATCTTGGAGGGGTTTTGGCTCGTAGGCAAAGGCAAGGCAGCCGAAAGAGATACAAAGCTCAAGATGATGAGTTTACGTTGGAAACGTACAAGTCCTTCGTGCTTCGTGTGTATATATATATATATATATCCTTCGTGCGTCGTGTATATATATATATATATATATATATATATAGAGAGAGAGAGAGAGAGAGAGAGAGAGAGAGCGCTAATCTGCATGAATGCATGCTAGCTTCTTGAATCTTTTGTTTATTTGTTTTTTTTTATTTTTATTTTTTATATGTATGTGTGTGTCCTATTGTATATTACAAAATAATCATTAATTACTTTTAAGGGTATGGGTAATGGGGGGTGATTGGAGGGGCGCGATCCACCTGGATGGTAATGTGGCTTGCGAACACCACTACAACCATCAAGTGAGCGTGGGCGCGGACGACGGGGGTGCACGAGACCACGGGGTGAATGGGAGTTATTGAATGGGGGGGGGGGGGTGGTGGGGTATTTTAGGTCTAGTGAATTGGGTATATCAAAAGAGGTAAAGAAAGTTGAAGCCATGTATGTGTGTGTGATAATGGTGAGTGTGGACTTACAAGAAGATGATGCAGAGAGGATGATGTAGAGAGATGGATAGGGAGTGAAAAAGGGGTTTTGGGTGTGGGTTAAATGGATAGATTGGATGGCATTTGTGTTTTAAATTTTATATTAATTCCCTAACTTTATATTGTCTTTTTATTTATATTTTAATGAAGTATTTTAATTTATATTTGTGTGTATAAAAAAAGTTCAATCAAGCTCCGGATCACCTGGACCACTACACCCTCTGGGGCTTGGTTGAGGAGCTTGATCTAGAGCCATGTCATCGCCTACGTGTCGGGTTTTGATTGAATCACTTGGGGCTCAACCAAACCCCATTACCCTTAGCCTAAGGATTTCCGTCCATCAATCATGAATATGTGTTGGCAATTAATTGCAAAAAGAAGTGGTCTGTCGGCTTTTAAAAATTTAGTAAATAGTGCCAAGAACAGGTCAATCTCTCAATACTTATATAACAAGGCTTCATATTTCATGCTACGTTACTCTTAAAAGATTATTGACATATTGAGAATTGAATCGATATCAATAACCCAAAACAAATAAATGAATACACAACATTTAGAGAAAACTCAATTTGGTATTATATAATTTATTTAAAAAAAAACTCAAAACTCAGTTGCAATAACTCTCTTGATCAAATCCTAATGCTTGCCAACAACTAATATAGGTGGTTAAGCCCCTAAATGGCTAAATGTGTAGTGCCACAGAGAAGGGAAAGAAATGTGAACCGACCCTAGTACTCTAATATGAGTAACTAGCTGGCTTCTTGGACGGAACCTTAAATAAAAGGACTAGATTGTAACGTACTATTTTCAAGAATGTTTAAAATAAAAATAATCTCTGGTTTTGTATATGTTAGTGACCTTGTATGATTAATTTAATGTTAAGAGTTCCAAATATCAACTCTTTTTTGAAAGGCACAAATTAACTTTATATAAAAGAAAAGCAGCAGCAAAGAAACTTCAGTGGCTGAAGCTTTCATATTGTGATATATGTTTTTATATAGTCAAATAGGGATAACCATCTAGCTCTTAGCTCTTGGTCAAAGTTAAGTTTGGATGTAGCATGTAACAAGCTTGGGTATGAAAACTCATGGATTTGAAGTATTTGTGAATGCATGCTTAATTATCAAGATTTATATTATGCTATCTGTAGTAGATTTGGGTTATAAATAGCCATCATCTATGTGAATTCATGCTATGTTTATCAAACACCATTCTTCAAGTTCTACCTCCATTGCATGCTAATTTGAGGGCTTTGCCACTTTGGATGATGAAGTGGGCTTTGATCGTAAACCTAAATAATTAGTCTAATTATGATGTTTTTAAGTTAATTACAACTTATTTAACATGTTTAATTATGTTACTAGAAAGGGTTAAACTTCATGGTAATGGTATAGTCACATTTGGGATTTTGATGTTGTGAAGGATTAACTATGTGTTTTTAAGGTTTTTTATGCACATTAAGTGTGGGATTAAATGCTTCAATGATAAATTTTTGTTTTTGTAAATTAACAATGTTCATGTGAAATAATACAAACACAATGATAAATGTTATATTTGATTGGTGAAAAATGTTGATACCTCGTTGCCTCGTTGGAAGCCTCAACGCCTATGATTAGTATATTGTTTCCGTCAAAACTCGGCATGCTAACTGAAGAAACACGGATCTAATCCCCCCTTGACGGGTCTTGGATCCAATGAGTCCACAGGGTATGATACAATAACAACTAACACGATATGAGCACAACTTCGCAAAGTCCAGTTACCAGAACCTGTAAAACAAATACTGTGAGCTCGTTACGGGAAGGACAAGAGGGGGGTCTTTCCGTAACCACCCTCCGGCGTGAGAATAAGTACCGTTCTTAAAAGGAGAAAGTACTTAAGTATGTGAAGTAGATAGTGGAGAGTGAATGAATACCTCATGGAGATTAATAGAGTATTTATAGCCGAATGATGTGGGAATGTGGTTTGGCCAGCTGTCCCTATCCAGAAGATGCTCTCGTAACTACCTAGACACATGTCCTCATATGATAGGTTGAGCTATACGTTGCATGTGCATGGGTATAACAACCTGGACACATGTCGCTCTGTGATAGGACAAGTTAACTCCTGGCCATGTGCACGGTTATAACAACCTGGCCAGATGTCCTATATCCATTGGTTGAGAGACACGCACTGCCCAAGAAAGTATCTTGGTAAATCTTCTAGAAGGAAGTCGGCTATTTACAGTTGTCATATTGATATTGCCTCCTGGTCACTTTGGCAGGTAGATGTGCTATCATGCGGTTGACGTATGAGGGTGCCTGGATGCTTCCATATGATATAAGAATGTTCTTCCTCTAGAGAGTTATGCGGGGGTGATTCATATGTCCAGCGGGTGTCATGTAGGAAGTTTCCCACTGACCCGCGGGTGATACTTATAGGTATTTAAGTCTTTTTGTTACACTACCTCTATACTAACTAATATTTCAATTTATAACTAATTATATGTATGATGAGAAATGTTGAAATAGTGACGATTAATGAAGAAAATGTACACGTATTAAGGAAAACCTTACATGGCACACATATTAAGAATAACTTTTTCCGAAACTATGAAACGTATAGTAATGAAAACATTATCAAGCAATAAAAATTTAGGGTTTGGATACGGTAGAAAACATGTGTTGGGTAAAAAATATAAGAAACAATCTAGGCCATTAAATTTTATATCCAAGGGATTAGATCTTGCCACATAAAACAATGTGAGTTAATGTTCTTTAAACGTTTGCAAAAGGGCAAAAAGGTAAAGAGGGTGTTTTAAAAAAAAGAAAATTGCTTAATTGGAGGCTAGACGTTCATTTTCAACAAGCCAGTCCACAGAAGCGCTAACAAAACTGAAGATAAAGATGAGGCATTTGAAGATTTTCAATGGGTTTTTAACTAGTGTCTCCTTTATGTGTTGATTTTACCGATTTAGGTATAAACCATAATTTTTTTTGCTCTGTTTTTATCGTCGGAGCTGTGATGGTAAAAATCTGAAATATGCACCGATGAATGTTCAATCCAACTTCGTATTGTGGTTTTTAGCAAAATTTGATGTTCAACTGCAAGATTTTTTATGTAAATGGAGTCCGTTTGTATTTGTTTCTATAATTAAGTTCAGTTGGTGTTGTTTTGATGTTGATATTTTATTTGCTGATGTTCGTAAGAGGTCTGTTGGGTTTGTGTTGGTTTCATATGGGTTGCTTTAGGGGAGTTAACAGTTTTGTGTTGTTTTCATATGTGTTGTTAAGGTAATAAAGCTTGTGTTGGTTGTTATGGGACTGGTGTGTTGCTATTACTATTATTACGGTGTGTTGTTGAATAAATATTTAGTAGTGGTCATGTTATTAATCTCATGTGATGTTAAACTTATATTTATGTTGTTAGGAAGAGAGGAGATGGTGCTTGTATACTAGTTTTTGGTGTAAGATACATGTCTGGTTTGTGTTGGTTGTATATATGTGTTGTGCTGGTAATGTGTTAGTTATTATACGTGTTGATAACGTTGAATGAGTTTTGACTATGAATATGATCGAGAGAGAAATGAATAACCTTGGGAATTACCTAAATTCTTGTAACTAATCATGATAGAATTGATTGAATAAATTGTGGATTTTTTTCTTTTGGTAACTGATGGTTAAATTGAAAAAAAAAAAAGAATTTAACATATGACCAAACTGACATTCTTATTTCTAATTATTATTTTCATTTGGCATCTTCTAGTTGGTTCTTACTATTCTCATCAAAAAAACATTTTCTATTTGATCCTTCCTGTGAAAATCTAATATGGAACACATTCAAGAAAAACATATGGGTTGTATAACAAAAACAAAATACGGGTTGCATGAGTGGAAAATCATACGAGTTGTATACATATGGTTCGTGTGGTCGGAAGACCATGCTGGTCATGTGATAGAATACGAGACGTACGCGTTTCGGGAGTCGATAATGTGGCAGAGCGTTAGAATGTCGAAATGACTGAGTAATACAACCTGACCTGTACTTTCTAAAACAAGACTATCACAATCCAAAAGCTATCTTCTTGGGTCTTATGAAACTATCTTTCATATCCAAATCATGACGTCAAGACCATATTTTGTGGTTTTTTCACAAGAAAAGAGAAAGATGAACTGGAATAGAGATATAGAACCAAACTACGTAATGGCTTTAATAGCTTAACATTAAAAGCAAACACTACTCCACCTATCATAACCACTACGTACATGGAATGTGGGCATCCCTACCATCTCTTTATTTCTCGCATTCCAATTAAAATACTAAATAAACGTCAAAATAAGAAACATAAAATAATCAGTTGCATTCCATGTGAGCTCGTTATGGGATGACAATGAGTCGGGTTTAGGTATTCCCAAACCCATACCCGGTTATTAAAGTTCATCCCAAACCCGTCGGGTTTTAATCGGGTAATTACCCGTCGGGTTTCAGGTTTTTTCCCATCGGGTTTCGGGTTTCATATCGGGTTTTGAAAAAATACCCGTCGGGTATACCCGGCTCAAAACCCGTTGGGTTTCGAAAAAATATAACTAATCGATTACAAAGATGGTTATCAAAAGATAAAATTCTTCAGATAATTAACATAAACAAGATTCGACAAATAATATATTTGGAATATAGTATATATATAATATGATAAGCGATAACGGGTACATCAGGTATATAATCAAGTAAATGGGTTTATGTTATCGGGTAATCGGGTCGGGTAATCGGGTATATTAGAAATCCCAAGCCCGTCCCAAACCCGCGAAAAAATTTAAAACTAATATCAAACCCGTCCCAAACCTTAATGGGTTGGGTATTACCCGTCCCTTTTATGTCGGGTTTCGGGTTTTCCCATCGGGTTCGGGTTTCATTGCCATCCCTAGGTCCAAAACACCATTTTTTTATAGAACTAAGGTAATTGTCAACATGAAATTATAGTGTATTACAAACTAGCCGGGATGCCGGGTTTATTAGTGAACTTGCTATGAAAAGGGCTTCGCGAGCTGTGAAGTTGATGAGCTATCTACCACATTTGCGGGACCCTCAATGCGAGCTCCTTTTGCTCCGCTCATGTATGGGAGTTGGAAAGTTGTTGTTCGGTCTCAGGACATGCCAACCTGTCTATGTAGGGGAAGCAGTTTCTGTGTTTGACAATGGCCTTCGGGGGGCGATTGAGGACATCGTGGTTTGTGGTGGCGCCTTCTTTGGAGATTTTCAATGGAGGTTGGCATCACTTCCGACTCGTTTGGGAGGTTTGGGTTTATGTTCAGCTTCAGACGTTTTTACTTATGCGTTTGTGGCCTCGAGGGCGCAATCTTGGGAATTGCAAGACCACATTCTTTGAGGTTGTGGTGTTGATGGGTTTGACTCCGATTATGGGAGTGCCATAGATCGGTTGCACATTTCACTTCCCGATTTTGATATTAGCGGTTTCTCTAATAAAGACACCGCCCCCTAAAGCCCAACATGCTTTGGCGAGTGCCTTTTGGAATCATCAAGAGTTTGGAAATGAAGTTTGATTTATCCCCTCATCAGAAAGCGGTGTTTGAGTGTCTTCGGGCTCCTCGGGCTCAAGATTTCTTAAGTGTTCTCCCTATTGAAAGATTGGGCCAACATATGTCGGCTTTGGAGTACCGTGCCATCCTGAAGTATCGGTTAATGATCCCTTTGTTTCCGGTATATGAGTCATGCCCGGTTTGCTGTAAGTTTTGTTTGGATTCTTTTGGTGAGCATGCGATTCACTGCAAAGAGTTGTCTAGGTTTAAGTACAGGCATGATTTGCCGAGGGATGTTCTATGCGATGTTCTTAAACGAGCCGGAATTTCGGCTAAAAAGGAATCCCCTTTAAACTTTCTTACGGATCCTCAAGACGGAAGATCTACATTACGACCGGCCGATATTCTTGTTTTTGGGTGGGTAGGGGGAAAACACGCTTGTGTCGACCTCACAATAGTGTCCCCTCTTGTGGGTTTGTAACAGGCCATGCAGCATTGAAGGCGGCATCGGGCAAGGTTGCTAAACACTAGAGAGCTTGTTTGGAGAATCAACACGTGTTTATCCCCTTCGCCTTTGACACTTTTGGTTTCTTAGCTCCAGATGCCGTGGACCTTTTGAATAGGGTTCAGAAAGTTGTGCATAGTAACGTATCGGCCAATAAGAATCGAAACTTTGTTTTTAGTAGGATTGGGTTTGCTATCTAAAACGGGGTTGTGGCGCAGCTTGTTGCCCGCTTACCTGCCACTTTATTGTAAATCGTTTAAATGTTTCTATGATATTAAAAATAGAAAGTTTTAAAACTAAAAAAAAAAATAAAAAAAATTGAGTTTAAATTTAAAAACTTATTAACACTGACCTTAACCTTACTACAAAAACGTTATTTATATTTTATAAAGAAAGTTTACAGTGGTAGAAGAACCGCTGGCCATATTGAGATTTAGGGTATGTTTGGCAAAATTAGCTGGTAGCTGTTTGTAAGCTGGAAGCTGAAAGCTAGAAGCTGGTAGCTGTTAGCTGTAGCTTTTAAATATTTAGGTGTTTGGCAGAGTAGCAGAAGCTTTTAATAAAACTAGTTGGGTGCCCACGTGGTGCGGCGGAATGGGCGCACAACCTAACATCAGCCGCATAATCAGTGTCGGTACATGATTCACCTGATGACAGTGCATGCATAACCTAAATGTAGACGTGTAATTAATGGAAAAGCAGTAAGCTTGTAAATGATGTCGAAAATCAAGAAACAAAGCTGAAATATATAGTAATTTTCAAATAGATAACTTTTTTAAACCAACATATTTTGATATGAATCCCTTTCTGAACATGCACCGTTTTAATCTGAAATATGTTCTGACCTGACCCCTTTCGACTCAAAAGCGTACCGACACGAATCGAACTAATTTAACCATTTTTGTATCGACTCGTTCTAACCCTAATTTGGTCTTACACATGACTCAAGTTCATCTGACTCGACTCCTAATTTGGTCTTACACATGACTCAAGTTCATCTGACTCGACTCCTAATTTGGGAACAGGTTAAATTGAATTTTGGTGATTGACAGACTGTATAATGATGAACGGGTTTAGAATGGTTCGTGATTTTGTTAATTTGAACTGTAGATCTGATTCGATGCAATTAACCTAATATAAGAGTTGGTTAGGCCGAACAAGATAATATTAACACAATTATAAAACCAATTTCCAAATAAAGTACGAAAATTAAGGTGCAAGTTAACTAAAACGGGTCTCGGATACCCAATTTGGTTCACGGGTAAGGATATGGGTAACAGGGAATTAAAGCTTATGGGTGAAATGTGTAACTTTAGTAACGATTGGTGAACAGTGTTTGACGAATCGGATATGATAAAGATAACGCATGAGGTTGATTAGAATAATGAATGTGGGTGGCTAAGGTAACGAATGGTATCACAAATGGTGTAATGAATGATACCAAATGTATAACAAATAGCTATAACGACTGAATAGTGAAACGAATGACTCCTGTTCACACGAATGATCAAATGACAAATAAAGCAACGAATGACTAGATAATCAAACGAATCAGCAACCGAATGATTCCACAAATAGCGTAATGAATAGGCTTGACGAATAGGTATATGGATAACAAATGAGTCTGTTACGAATGGTGTTTTGGAAACGAATGAGCTTTTGTGAACGAATGATTAGTTATAACAAACTGACACGTTTCACACAGTAATTCTATTATAACAAATGATCAGTTATAGTAAAACGAATGAGTCGTTATATGTAAAGAATGGATCCTTCAAATCTTCATCAAGATTTCTGGATCTTAATTGTCCAGATCCAAACACCAATCCAAAGAACGATTAAGGATGGATATCTCGTCTATTTCAACACCAAATTCAATAAAATAAACACTTAATCAACTCGTCCTCTTAATCAGAACAAACCCTGACTAACACAAACATCCAATTCTCATACAAACTCGTCCGAAATCCATCAAAACCAATCCCGTAACGCTCTGTTCCGTACTAAACAATCAAAGTCTCAATTCCAAAAAACTAAACAACAATTATCCAACTAAACTAAAACGAAGCTCACCGATCTGATTACGAACTGAATACTAATCAAATTAACCTCAATTATCCATTACATAGTGAGAAACCTATTATGGACGTATTGATTTAAATTCATACTTTAAGAATCTAGTTCTTTGATATATTATAGGTGATTGAATCAGTGTGTTATACGTTAGGTGAAGTGTGTATGTGTGTGTGTGTCTTGAGAGAGTAATTGAAAAGAGTAACAACTTGAAAATAGATAATTCACACTTTTTACAAATTAAGATCAAGAACAAGTTATATATAGAAGAAGATACTCATTCGTTATACATTCCATAACGAATGGGATCCATTCGTCTTTATGTAACAACTTGGGTTTTCGTTTACTTTATTCACATCAATTACACAACCCGCTTCATGTCCGTGAAATTTTATCATTTAAATATCGCGTTTATCGGATAAATATTATTAAATATTATTTTATTCTTAATATTATATATATATATATATATATATATATATATATATAAACTTTGAAACATATTCAATTTAAACCGAAACTACAAGTATTACCTCTTTATGTGTCCACCCTCAAACTATAGGGACTAAAATGCAAACATTATTATTATTATTATTATCATCATCATCTATGACCCGATTACCCAATACCCAAACCCAAATCCGTAACCCGTTTACCCAGATCGTATCTTGCACCTTAGTTCTCGTCTCAATTTTGGAATCAAATCATTCATCATAACATATATTCCTTATTCGGCCTTAACGACATTCGGATTCAGGAAACCATGATCAATATTATGCGTAGTTGCTTATATGAACGGACGGACCTAACTCGTTAATGTATATAGTGTATAATGATCATTATAATTCAATTTCTCTCATCTGCACCATCTCACCATCAGCGCCTACAATACCCCCATAACGAATTTGAGTAACAAAACTTGCAAATACCCGTTTCAGATCCTCGCCTGGCCGTCCGTTCTTTGATTGTATACACGATAAATTGACTGTCTTCTCAGGTAATTGGCATATGTGATTTGATTGTTTTTGAACGCTCATACTTAACCCTAAGATTAATTAAACTAACAACAAACTAAATGACAAATTGCATATTTAGGGTTTATGAACCAGTTTGGGTTTCTATCAATATACTACTTAAATTTATGTTTTCATATGCTACAGAACAGACACCCAGCTCAGATGGGTGGGGCACGGGTTCAAGCCTCCCTGGACGCGGCTTTATAATTTTTTTTGTTATTCATAATTGTCTTTTTATGGCTTAATTGATTTAAAGATTTATTTATAATATATATTATATATGAAATAAACAGTATTTTATCAAAACCGTCACCATTAAGTTTATGTCTTTTGCCAATCTCGTTAAGAGCTTTCATTTATGTGTGTGTGTTTGTTATATACATGTATCTACTAGAGATATTTTAATAATAAAAACGAACTTTACTTCATTAAAACCCGAACATCATTATTGACGTTTCTCGTAGTAACTCGTTTTTATCAATTACTTATATTTATATGTATTATATATATGTATTATTCTTTGAAAAAAATTATAATCAACGTATTTTAAACGTATTAATTATATTTAAAAAGTTAGATTATCGTTAAAGATTTCAATATGTATATTGAATGATAAATATATAGATTTTAACGTTTGTCCTAAATCATATAATATATTACGATTTATATTTATATATGTACACGTTTATATACATTTAGTCAAATATTATTTAATGATCATATAATTATTGCAACTCATATTTATTTATTTAAACTAAAAATGATGATTTCAGAATAATAATAACCGTAGAGTTCAATCGATCAATCAATAACCATTCTAATCACAAAACCTAACTCAAATCGCATCGAAATCTTAAATCATTAAATCTAGTTATATCTTTATAATTAATCTTATTACCATTATTTAACTAGGAACCTTTAACGGTATATCACGAATGATTTATCTTTCTCACATTATCACTTATATTTCGTTCGTCCGATCAGGTGAGTATCATATTCCACCTTTTACACTTATTTTTTTACCGTTTTGGGGACGTATGCGTTAATATATATTTTCCTATTATCTAATACAAAAATTGCAACTGTTTTTCACTTGTGTTTAACAATTTATACCTTACTTGTTATATGCTTATATGCTCTATTTGAATCGCATTCGGAGAGGTCTAGCATAATCACATAACAGTATGATCATACGACCGTCGTAATAGCCATCGTCAAGTTTATCTGGCATCGTGCTCATCGACAACTCATTTACTTGCTCATTGGTTGAATTTCTTATCTCACTTGATACAGTTTGCACATTTTTACTTATATTTATATATTCCAAAAATCTGGTGTTTACTCACTCAATCTCGTGTTGACAAAACCTATTATATTTTTGACGCATATGCAGGTTACTGCATGTTATGTTTGGCAAGATTGTTTGAAGCAACTTAGGATGCATGTTAGATAAGATGATACAAGAATTTAATTTTGGATGCTCATTTTACTTGTTTATTTAAGAATTTTATGTACTACGATTATTTCAATTTGTTGTACTATTTAAATTGGAATAATAGATATTATAATTTTAATTTTGCTTGAGAGTACCTTGAGAGCTGTGATCAATCAGCTCACGCCCCGACATTTCCGTCTTAGGTTGGGGTGTGACACTTCATATCCCAACATTAACTTATAGTATAACGAACGGCTCATTCATTATACCTCAACGTTAAACAACCTTAATGAATGGTACAATATAATAACGTATAGGTTTATTCGTTATACATCCTATAATGAATGACCAATTAACATAGCGGATGGACACATTCGATAAACATACTTAACGAATGGCCATGTAACTTAACGAATGGACATAATAATTAACCAAAATGCCCTTTACATTAATAATAATAAATTACAATGATAAACAAAGACCGAGACGACAAAACAACGCACTAATACATACGCCTAGGCCCTAAACCAGGGTGTGGCATGTATAAAATGCCATCTTTGATCTGGTAATTCAGCACTTTATGGCGTGTCTTTCTTGCCTCTTCCTTACTTTCCAGTAGGATGCCATCGGACAAGAAGTTGACAATCGGTGGTATCCATGTTGTGCTGCTTGTTGTGATGATGCGAACTTCTCTGACCGGGACTGATGGGGTGTTGAGGACCTCAACGTGGATGTCTTTTGCCAAGTGTTCAAAACTTACTGACGCGAGTTTGCTTAGTGTGGCTGCTTGTTAGTTCTCATTGCGCTTGATGTGGATCACATTTCAAGTTGCAAAGCGTTGTACCTGAGCTAGGTATAAAGCCATCTTGTCATCATTGGCTTCATATATTCCGTCAATTTCGTTTGCTACCAGCATAGAATCCACATGGGCTTCTAAATGTCTTGCGCAGAGCTTTTTCGCGATCCTGAGGCCAGCCAGAAGGCTTCATTTTCCGCTTCATTGTTTGTGCTATTGAAATCGAGTTGAATATTGTAAGTCAATTCACGACCTTATAGATCAACAAGTTTTAGTCCAGCACCGGATCCCTAGTCATTTGAGGCTCCATCTGTGTAGAGCCGCCACACGTCATCTTTTTGTTGCGCTGCAGGAGGTTCTAATTCCCAGCGACAATCTTCCTGCTGGTACTTCAGCGATGAAATCTACTAAGAGTTACCCTTTGATCGTGGGTCTGTATTCTATCATGTGTTCCCTTAACTCGATAGCCCATTTGGCGAGCCTACCGGAGAGTTCCGGCTTTCAAAGCACATTATGTAACCGATAATTGGTGAGAACATTCATTGGGTGTCCCTGGAAGTATCTGCAGGCCACACGAGGCTTGGATTAACGCGAGGACCGGTTTCTCTAAAGTAGAGTATCTGGTTTCCACGTCAGTGAGTGTACGGATGGCGTAGTAGATTGGGTGTGAACTTTGTCTCTATCTACCATTAGTACCGCGCCGACAACCCTATTTGATGCAAAAAGGTATAGTGTTAGTGGATCCTTTGGAAAGGGTGTGGTCAACGTTGGGAGTTACGCCAGAATGGATTTGATTTCGTGGAAAGGAGCCTTCGCTTCCGGGTCCAGCGGAACTGCGCCTTTTTGAAACATTTGCGGGAAAGGTGTGCATGGTGCGGTTCGATGCGGTTTTAGGCTAAAACCAATCTGAAAACAAAATCTTTGATTTTGGATTTTTTGAAACTGTTCGGTTTCGGTTTTTCGGTTATCATTTTGGTTTCGGTTCGGTTTCGATTTTTTCAATTTTTGTCATTTGAGCTTGAAAATTTGAGAACGAAAAAAAAGTTAGCAAAAAATAATTTATTTAGTATGAATATTTGTGTTCATTTTTAACTAATAAACTATTATATATTTGACCAAAACTATATGAGTTACTTATTTATTAAATTTTTATAAATCACTTAAAATAATAAAAAAATGGCTAAAATTTAAAAATTCGGTTCGGTTCGGTTTTTTTCGGTTTTCATTTAATAAAAAACCAAAACCGAACCGTTAGTTCAGTTTTTATAAAAACATAAAACCAAACCGTCGGGTTTTTTTTGGGTTTGATTTTTTTCGTTTGATTTTTTTGGTTTTTCGGTTTCGGAATGGTTTTTCCGGTTTCTTGCACACCCCTAAGTTGCAGAGTGTAGACACGAACGGAAATGACTAATCTGCATGATTCGCCAAGAATATGTTTAGCGCGACTAGTCGAACGTTCAACGTTCGTACCTGTGGCGGGGAATGGCATTTTAACTATGGCCCCCACTTATCTCTGGATTGGCTTTGAACTCATCCTTGATAGCAATCACGCCAAGAATTTTCCTTTTTAAATTCCAATGGAGCATTTACGCGAGTTGAGTTTCATGCTGATCCTCCGGAGTGTTTTGAAAGTTTCTTCGATGTCCTTTAATAGAGCAGACTCTTCCACGATTTTGTAGAGAGAGAACGATGTTTGTGAATAGTGGAGTGTTAAATAAAGAAATAGAGAAATGAAATAGAGTAGATTATTAGATGTTGTCGCAAACACAACAGCAAGGATTTTAATCTTACATTAGTGATGGTCTTAGATATGGTTGTTTCATAAAAAGTTTTTAAGAAAAATGTTTATAGATTTTGTGGTTGGAAAAACCAAAACGTAAGTAAAATGACCAAAAATTACTATCTTATATATTTAATAGTTTACAGATAATGAAATAGTGAGTATATTTGTAATTTGTTATACTAAATTCAGACAAAAGGCTTGGATTTCTTGCTTTTAGAAACCATCTTTTTAACACACAACAAAAAGGCAAAACCTAGAATTGCTAGGTTTAATGTCATGCATATTAAAATTTTGATCCCATAAATACTCTTTTCATTGCAAACCAAAGAATTAGAACTTAACAAGAAAAAAATAACACAAAGCTTTAGAACACGCATATAATAGAAGCAAAACAATTACACTACACCCATAAGAATCTTCGTTACGCTAGAATTTTGCTTGTAGCTGATCCACCACACTTTTATCCACCTGGAATGCCTTGGCTAAAATATCCGCTGGAATTAGAGGATTTGCACCAAAAACAGCATTGGCAATTGTTATGGCACCAGGGTTTTGACTGCTCAATGCAGCAATAGCCACCGCATACCCTTTCCCGAGGTTACGTTGGAAATGCACAAGTCCCACTGGGAACACGAAAACATCACCCTTTTTCAGCACCTTGGAGATAAAACGGTTATTGGGGTTAGAAGTCACAAACCCAACTTCTAGGGTGCCTTCAATGACCGTAAGGATCTCTGTGGCTCTTGGGTGTGTGTGAGGTGGATTCTGTCCCCATGGCGCATAGTCAATACGAACCATTGAGATGCCTAAAGTGTTAAGCCCGGGTAACTGATTTGCAAAGACTTGAGTAACCCTTGATCCCACAGGGTTTGATGTGTTACCCCTGAGGTGTAACCCGCTAAAGAAGAAATCATCGGCTTGAACTTGCGTTGGGTCCTTGCATACAAGACCATTCACTTGCACTGCACATTGAACGTACATTATATTATACTTTACATGAATACCATTATCATTGGAGTAATTTTGTTAAAACTTAAGACATGCATGCAATACCTGAGCTATTTGGATCGGAGACACAAAAATCTTGGAGGGGTTTCGGCTCGTAGGCAAAGGCAAGGCAGCCGAAAGTGAGAGCTACATAGCTCAAGATGATGAGTTTATTCGACATTTCTTTTGATTTGCTTAATAGGAACGCCGTTTGGCTTTTTTTGGTTGTGAAATAAGCTGCTTTGTGTCTCATATATATAGAGCTATAATCTGCATGAATGTATGCTAGCTTCTTGAATCTTTTGTTTATTATTGTTTTTTTATTTGTGTGTGTGTCCTACTGTATATTACAATATAATAATTAATTATCTTTAAGGATTGCCGTCCATCAATCATGTATATATGTTGACAACTAATCTGGAAACGGAAGCGGTCAGCCGGCTTTTCAAATTTTAGTAACAAATTTTGTAGTGCCAAGAACAGGTCAATCTCTCAATTCTTGGCATCACTTTTCCTGATGTTATTCTGAAAAAATTATATATATATATATATATAGGGGAGGGATATTTTGAGAACCATGTTGAGTTGTAAGAACTTTAAAAACTCAAATTTGGACCACACATTTAATTAAATGACATGAAATATGTGGCTGAGATTAAATGTAATTAAAAAATGAAGCAGGAGAGAAAGTAAGTATTTTTGATAATTACACAAGTATAACTGTTAGTTACACATGTGTAATAAGTCGATTCGGTGTGTAAAAAATACCGTAATTTTTTGTACATCACTTACACTTACGTATTACACATGTGTAAAAAAAATTCAAAAAAAAAAATTGTTCCGTTGAGTTCTTTCTAGTTCTTAAAACTCAAAGCGGTTCTCAAAAGAAATCAATCATATATATACACACACATATATATACACACACACACGATTGAGTCAATCTTAAGAACACAAACCAATAAACCAACACACAACGTTTAGAGAAAATTCAATTCTGTTATAATTTTTTAAAAATAACTCAAAACCCAGTTGCTATAACTCTAACTCTCCTGATCAAACTTAATGTAGGTCAACAATTTATATAGGTGGTTAAACCCCTATATGTGTAGTGCAAAAGAGAAGGGAATGAAATGTGAATTGGCATTAGTACTCGATCTTATATGTGGTTAGTTAGGTTTCGAGCACACCTTAAATAAAAGGGCTAGATTTGTAACATACTATTTTCAGGAATTTTTAAATAAAAATATTCTCAGGTTTAGAATACATTGGTGACCTTGTATGATTTTGTAATGTTGAAAGTTCCAAATATCAACTTTATATAAAAGATAGAGAGAACCATATAGTTCTTTGTCAAAGTTAAGTTTGGCTGTGGGGTTTTGAAGAGAAAAAAAAAATTTGTATATGGGATTTTACCAATATTCGAAGATAATTGTTCAAAGGATTTATTCTCCTGGTCATCTTTTAGCATGTAACAATTAAGCTTGGGTATGAAAACTCACGGGTTTGAGGTATATGTGAATGTATATATGCTCATCAAGTCTTATATTATATTATTTGTTGTTGATTTGGGTTATAAATATTCTACATCTATATAAATTCATCCTATGTTCATAAAACACCATTCTTCAAGTTCCACCTTTGTTGCATGGTTGAGGGCTTTGCCGCTTTGGGTGATGATGTGGGTTTTCATTGTAAACCTAAATCATTGGTCTAATTATGATGTTTTTGAGTTACAAGTTATTTAACATGTTTATGTTATTAGAAATGGTTGAACTTCATGGTACAGTCACATTTGGGATTTTGATATATAATGTAAAGGATGAACTATGTGTTTTAAGATTTTTATGCACATCTAGTGTGTGATTAAATGTTTCAATGAGAAAATTTTGTTCTTGTTAACAATGTTGATTGAGGTTAATTAATGCAAACATAATGATAAATGTTACATCTGGTTGGTGAAAAATTTTGATACCTCGTTGGAAGCCTCAATACCTATGGTTAGATAGTTTCCGTTTAAACACGGCATGCTAACTAATCTTTCAAATTTAAACTAATTATATGTATGATAGAGAAATGCTGAAATAGTGACGATAAATGAAGAGAATGCACGCCTATTAAGGAAAACCTTACCTGACGGCTATCACGCATATTAAGAATAACTTTTTCCGAAACGTATAATAAGGAAACATTATCCAACAATGAAAATCTAATCCGGCACACATTCAAGAAAAAAACATATGGGTCGTATAACAAAATACGGATTGCATGAGTGGAAAACATACGAGTTGTATGCATATGGTTCTTATGGTTGGAAGACCATGTGTGTAGATCCTATAGACGGATCAAACAACAAACAACTAGTGTTCTTGGATCAATCTCACTACTAGCTAGCAGAAATCACTAGTAGAGAACCGAGATCTCGGATCTTGTTTGGGTTTATTATTACCCGATGTAGAAAGGTAGAGAGGGAGAGAAGAGAGTTGATGAGAGGATAAGGTTTTCAAAAAGGTTATGTGCGCATGAGCATACTTCACCTTATATAGGTGAGAGCATATCATGCATTTTATCATTATTAACGGCCCTGTGGGCTTTGTTTACATGGTCTCGGGCCCAAACATACAAACAAAGAAACCGACAAGCTAACTAGTATACATCGTGAATAGTTCAAGGAAATACAAAAGACTAACTAACAAAACGAGGCTCTACAATATGGGTAGTACGATACAATACTAGACGTTTGTACGCATGTCGGGGGGAGTCGGTAATGTGGCAGAGGAGTAGAATGTTGGAATGAGTGTAGTAACACGCCCCGCACATCTCATACGACCTGTATGCAATGGCAGACAACTAGTGTGTAAAAAGAGACTATCACAATCCAAAAGCTACTTTCTTGGGTCTTATGAGACTAATTTTCATATCCAAATCGTGACGTCAAGGCCATTTTTGACAGGTTTAAGGTACTCGACTGCATGAAATTAAAGTGTATTACAAATTAAATTGAGTTTAAAACTTATTAACATTGACCTTAACCTTAGTACAACAACGTTATTAATATTTTATAAAAAAATATCAAAAACTAATCTGATAGCACAAATTTACCACCCTCGATAAATCTAAATCTCAATACGGCCAGCAGTTCTTCCACCACCTGGTTATTGGCATTTGTGGTCCAGCTTGTTCTCCATTTCCAGCTGCACTTGGCGCTGACACATTTTCAGGCGCCACTGAATTTTCGCTACTCCAGCACCATGGGGCACATGGTATTGACATTTGTGGTTCAATACCATTAGCTTCTTGCTTGTTTCCTGTCATGTGGCCGCTAGCACTTCCTTGCTGACTTTCCTCTCCATTGTTACAAGGCCAAGGAGATACGCAAAAGAACCTGTATGTAGTAGTTGAATCAAAGCAGCTTCTTTGCTTCACCATGATCTACTTCAATAATTACTTGATCTCTTAATTGACTCCAGTATTTATATCCAGAGGGCCACTAGAATTGGTCAACAAGTACAAGTTGAATCTTTTATATTTTAAGGAGTCAACTAGTTAATAGATATATATCACTCACTTACCACTTGATTTGGGAATTTTGACCACCCAATCACCATCTCGTATCATAAACAAGTACATCAACTAGCCGGTTGTCATAACATATCTTTAAATAACTTCACAAGTTGCTCAATGTAAGAAGGCCAATGAATTCTCTTGGTCTAATGGTCTGCTCTTTAATTTACTACAATATTTATAGCCCAAACACAATAGTTCATATTTGTCACACCCCAACCTAAGGCGGAAATGTCGGGGCGTGAGCTGATTGTCACAGCTCTCAAGGTACTATCATAAAATTATAAAGCGGCAATATCTAATTAATTTATTTATTATCAGACAACATTTATATACAACAAAAGTAAAGAGAATTACAAATACAAAACCAACTATTCTTGTATATGTTTATTATCCTAAGGTCATCTCTACGTGAGCTTCAGTTCGATAAGCAATCCAATTATATAACCTGCAAATGCGTACAAAATATATGTTTGTCAACAACACATGTTGAGTGAGTAGATCACCAGTTTTGACACAAACAAATTGGTAATAATATATAATGATATAAATGAATAAAATAGGCAAAATTGTTATCTGTGAGTATAACAATGAAATCGTTAAGCAAGTAATGAGATGTCGGTGAAACCATTGCCAATGCGATCGGGCTCCGGCCACTACGACGGTCGTATGATCATACTATAATGAGATTATCTTGGACCTCTTCGAATGGGATTCAAGTAAGCAAGTAAACAAACAACGAGTAACATGTAGTCATTCACTTGATATACAACACAAAGATCACAGTTTGCGTTTGAGATATAACAAGATAAATAATATGATAAATGGCACGCAAGTGTCCCCAAAACATTTAAAAACGGTAAAATAGGGGAGTGATTACTCACCTGATTAGTAACAAAACACCAGTGAGGATGTGAGAATGATGAACCCTTCGGGATTTACCGTCAAGGATTCCTAATAACATAATATTATGAATTAATTAATAATGAGATAACATGTATAATGAATTTAGGGGTCGATGTGATTTAAGTTATGTTTGTGATTATAATATTATGGATTGAACGATTGAACTCTACGGTCATTGTTTTTTTTAATAGTCTTATTAATTATAAATTTTCCCAATAATTTACCCATGATATAATATATAGTAAGATGTAAATAAAATTGTGTTTGAATCTATTAATAAAAATCTATTTAATAATTTTATTAAATATATTTATATAAAATAAATATTAGCAAGTTTATCTAGACGATAAACAATGAGAAACGTGAATTAAAGTGTCGGGTTTTAAATAAAAGAATAAGGTCCACTATTATTAAAAATATACTTATAACTTTTATAAATATAAATATATAAATAAGTATATATATATATCGGTTTTAATAAAATAATATTGTTTATTTAAATAATATTAATTAATATTGATTTAAAAAAAACATTTAACAATTAGAATAGTTAATAAAAATAAAATTAAGTAAATTGACCAAAACCGGCGACTGACGGGCTCGAACCCGGGCAGATGGCCGGCCGGAGAATTTGGTGTCTTTTTATTTGGAAACAAAGGACCATAAGTATAATTAGACACTTCGTCTTTATTGTTCCACTAGCTAGGCTAAAATGATCAGATGTCCCTTTCATTATTACAACCTTCTTTTTTGATGTCAAAGACCAGAAGCTACGCGAAAATTTTCATTGGATCCGCGGTCACACATAAGTATCTCGCCTTCCAAAAAGGCTGCTAATTAGCACTAATCCTAATGGGGACCATCGATCAAGAAGGACTTCGGAGACTGCAATCGAATTGATAAAAAAAAGAAAGAGGGCCAACTCTTCTCAGAAGAATGCGCAACCAACTGGACCAGACTGACATTTGAGATAATAATGAAAACAAAACATTAAATACCTACTGATTTTATCCCCAAAAGTTGTTATAAACCCTAATTATCAAATCCGTTTATCCGGTTGATGATTGATGAATTAATGTTAGGGTTACTGATAAAAGATGATTAACGATTATGTTACATATAATTATTACCTCGTATACGTACAAATTGAAGGCAAACAAGGTAACGCATGTGGACGACCATAACGCGACTAGGAACCTCTTCACAAGACAATGAGAACAAAATTAACTATAAGGGAATTGTGTGCGACGGGTCTGAGATGGCGGGGACAGGTTAAATTGAATTTTGGTGATTGACAGACTGTATAATGATGAACGGGTTTAGAATGGTTCGTGATTTTGTTAATTTGAACTGTAGATCTGATTCGATGCAATTAACCTAATATAAGAGTTGGTTAGGCCGAACAAGATAATATTAACACAATTATAAAACCAATTTCCAAATAAAGTACGAAAATTAAGGTGCAAGTTAACTAAAACGGGTCTCGGATACCCAATTTGGTTCACGGGTAAGGATATGGGTAACAGGGAATTAAAGCTTATGGGTGAAATGTGTAACTTTAGTAACGATTGGTGAACAGTGTTTGACGAATCGGATATGATAAAGATAACGCATGAGGTTGATTAGAATAATGAATGTGGGTGGCTAAGGTAACGAATGGTATCACAAATGGTGTAATGAATGATACCAAATGTATAACAAATAGCTATAACGACTGAATAGTGAAACGAATGACTCCTGTTCACACGAATGATCGAATGACAAATGAAGCAACGAATGACTAGATAATCAAACGAATCAGCAACCGAATGATTCCACAAATAGCGTAACGAATAGGCTTGACGAATAGGTATATGGATAACAAATGAGTCTGTTACAAATGGTGTTTTGGAAACGAATGAGCTTTTGTGAACGAATGATTAGTTATAACAGACTGACACGTTTCACACAGTAATTCTATTATAACAAATGATCAGTTATAGTAAAACGAATGAGTCGTTATATGTAAAGAATGGATCCTTCAAATCTTCATCAAGATTTCTGGATCTTAATTGTCCAGATCCAAACACCAATCCAAAGAACGATTAAGGATGGATATCTCGTCTATTTCAACACCAAATTCAATAAAATAAACACTTAATCAACTCGTCCTCTTAATCAGAACAAACCCTGACTAACACAAACATCCAATTCTCATACAAACTCGTCCGAAATCCATCAAAACCAATCCCGTAACACTCTGTTCCGTACTAAACAATCAAAGTCTCAATTCCAAAAAACTAAACAACAATTATCCAACTAAACTAAAACGAAGCTCACCGATCTGATTACGAACTGAATACTAATCAAATTAACCTCAATTATCCATTACATAGTGAGAAACCTATTATTGACGTATTGATTTAAATTCATACTTTAAGAATCTAGTTCTTTGATATATTATAGGTGATTGAATCAGTGTGTTATACGTTAGGTGAAGTGTGTGTGTGTGTGTGTGTGTCTTGAGAGAGTAATTGAAAAGAGTAACAACTTGAAAATAGATAATTCACACTTTTTACAAATTAAGATCAAGAACAAGTTATATATAGAAGAAGATACTCATTCGTTATACATTCCATAACGAATGGGATCCATTCGTCTTTATGTAACAACTTGGGTTTTCGTTTACTTTATTCACATCAATTACACTACCCGCTTCATGTCCGTGAAATTTTATCATTTAAATATCGCGTTTATCGGATAAATATTATTAAATATTATTTTATTCTTAATATTATATATATATATATATATATATATATATATATATAAACTTTGAAACATATTCAATTTAAACCGAAACTACAAGTATTACCTCTTTATGTGTCCACCCTCAAACTATAGGGACTAAAATGCAAACATTATTATTATTATTATTATTATCATCATCATCTATGACCCGATTACCCAATACCCAAACCCAAATCCGTAACCCGTTTACCCAGATCGTATCTTGCACCTTAATTCTCGTCTCAATTTTGGAATCAAATCATTCATCATAACATATATTCCTAATTCGGCCTTAACGACACTCGGATTCAGGAAACCATGATCAATATTATGCGTAGTTGCTTATATGAACGGACGGACCTAACTCGTTAATGAATATAGTGTATAATGATCATTATAATTCAATTTCTCTCATCTGCACCATCTCACCATCAGCGCCTACAATACCCATAACGAATTTGAGTAACAAAACTTGCAAATACCCGTTTCAGATCCTCGCCTGGCCATCCGTTCTTTGATTGTATACACGATAAATTGACTGTCTTCTCAGGTAATTGGCATATGTGATTTGATTGTTTTTGAACGCTCATATTTAACCCTAAGATTAATTAAACTAACAACAAACTAAATGACAAATTGCATATTTAGGGTTTATGAACCAGTTTGGGTTTCTATCAATATACAACTTAAATTTATGTTTTCATATGCTACCTAACAGACACCCAGCTCAGATGGGTGAGGCACGGGTTCAAGCCTCCCAGGAAGCGGCTTTATAATTTTTTTTGTTATTCATAAATGTCTTTTTATGGCTTAATTGATTTAAATATTTATTTATAATATATATTATATATGAAATAAACAGTATTTTATCAAAACCGTCACCATTAAGTTTATGTCTTTTGCCAATCTCGTTAAGAGCTTTCATTTATGTGTGTGTGTGTTATATACATGTATCTACTAGAGATATTTTAATAATAAAAACGAACTTTACTTCATTAAAACCCGAACATCATTATTGACGTTTCTCGTAGTAACTCGTTTTTATCAATTACTTATATTTATATGTATTATATATATGTATTATTCTTTGAAAAAAAATTATAATCAACGTATTTTAAACGTATTAATTATATTTAAAAAGTTAGATTATCGTTAAAGATTTCAAGATGTATATTGTATGATAAATATATAGATTTTAACGTTTGTCTTAAATCATATAATATATTACGATTTATATTTATATATGTACACGTTTATATACATTTAGTCAAATATTATTTAATGATCATATAATTATTGCAACTCATATTTATTTATTTAAACTAAAAATGATGATTTCAGAATAATAATAACTGTAGAGTTCAATCGATCATTCAATAACCATTCTAATCACAAAACCTAACTCAAATCGCATCGAAATCTTAAATCATTAAATCTAGTTATATCTTTATAATTAATCTTATTACCATTATTTAACTAGGAACCTTTAACGGTATATCACGATTGATTTATCTTTCTCACATTATCACTTATATTTCGTTCGTCCGATCAGGTGAGTATCATATTCCACCTTTTACACTTATTTTTTTACCGTTTTGGGGACGTATGCGTTAATATATATTTTCCTATTATCTAATACAAAAATTGCAACTGTTTTTCACTTGTGTTTAACAATTTATACCTTACTTGTTATATGCTTATATGCTCTATTTGAATCGCATTCGGAGAGGTCTAGCATAATCACATAACAGTATGATCATACGACCGTCGTAATAGCCATCGTCAAGTTTATCTGGCATCGTGCTCATCGACAACTCATTTACTTGCTCATTGGTTGAATTTCTTATCTCACTTGATACAGTTTGCACATTTTTACTTATATTTATATATTCCAAAAATCTGGTGTTTACTCACTCAATCTCGTGTTGACAAAACCTATTATATTTTTGACGCATATGCAGGTTACTGCATGTTATGTTTGGCAAGATTGTTTGAAGCAACTTAGGATGCATGTTAGATAAGATGATACAAGAATTTAATTTTGGATGTTCATTTTACTTGTTTATTTAAGAATTTTATGTACTACGATTATTTCAATTTGTTGTACTATTTAAATTGGAATAATAGATATTATAATTTTAATTTTGCTTGAGAGTACCTTGAGAGCTGTGATCAATCAGCTCACGCCCCGACATTTCCGTCTTAGGTTGGGGTGTGACACTTCATATCCCAACATTAACTTATAGCATAACGAACGGCTCATTCATTATACCTCAACGTTAAACAACCTTAATGAATGGTACAATATAATAACGTATAGGTTTATTCGTTATACATCCTATAATGAATGACCAATTAACATAGCGGATGGACACATTCGATAAACATACTTAACGAATGGCCATGTAACTTAACGAATGGACATAATAATTAACCAAAATGCCCTTTACATTAATAATAATAAATTACAATGATAAACAAAGACCGAGACGACAAAACAACGCACTAATACATACGCCTAGGCCCTAAACCAGGGTGTGGCATGTATAAAATGCCATCTTTCATCCGGTAATTTAGCACTTTATGGCGTGTCTTTCTTGCCTCTTCCTTACTTTCCAGTAGGATGCCATCGGACAAGAAGTTGACAATCGGTGGTATCCATGTTGTGCTGCTTGTTGTGATGATGCGAACTTCTCTGACTGGGACTGAGGGGGTGTTGAGGACCTCAACGTGGATGTCTTTTGCCAAGTGTTCAAAACTTACTGACGCGAGTTTGCTTAGTGTGGCTGCTTGTTAGTTCTCATTGTGCTTGATGTGGATCACATTTCAAGTTGCAAAGCGTTGTACCTGGGCTAGGTATAAAGCCATCTTGTCATCATTGGCTTCATATATTCCGTTAATTTCGTTTGCTACCAGCATAGAATCCACATGGGCTTCTAAATGTCTGGCGCCTAGCTTTTTCGCGATCCTGAGGCCAGCGAGAAGGCTTCATTTTCCGCTTCATTGTTTGTGCTATTGAAATCGAGTTGAATATTGTAAGTGAATTCACGACCTTATAGATCAACAAGTTTTAGTCCAGCACCGGATCCCTAGTCATTTGAGGCTCCATCTGTGTAGAGCCGCCACACGTCATCTTTTTGTTGCGCTGCAGGAGGTTCTAATTCCCAGCGACAATCTTCCTGCTGGTACTTCAGCGATGAAATCTACTAAGAGTTACCATTTGATCGTGGGTCTGTATTCTATCATGTGTTCCCTTAACTCGATAGCCCATTTGGCGAGCCTACCGGAGAGTTCCGGCTTTCAAAGCACATTATGTAACCGATAGTTGGTGAGAACATTCATTGGGTGTCCCTGGAAGTATCTGCAGGCCACACGAGGCTTGGATTAACGCGAGGACCGGTTTCTCTAAAGTAGAGGATCTGGTTTCCACGTCAGTGAGTGTACGGATGGCGTAGTAGATTGGGGTGTGAACTTTGTCTCTATCTACCATTAGTACCGCGCCGACAGCCCTATTTGATGCAAAAAGGTATAGTGTTAGTGGATCCTTTGGAAAGGGTGTGGTCAACGTTGGGAGTTACGCCAGAAGGGATTTGATTTCGTGGAAAGCAGCCTTCGCTTCCGGGTCCAGCGGAACTGCGCCTTTTTGAAACATTTGCGGGAAAGGTGTGCATGGTGCGGTTCGATGCGGTTTTAGGCTAAAACCAATCTGAAAACAAAATCTTTGATTTTGGATTTTTTGAAACTGTTCGGTTTCGGTTTTTCGTTTATCATTTTGGTTTCGGTTCGGTTTCGATTTTTTCAATTTTTGTCATTTGAGCTTGAAAATTTGAGAACGAAAAAAAAGTTAGCAAAAAATAATTTATTTAAGTATGAATAATTGTGTTCATTTTTAACTAATAAACTATTATATATTTGACCAAAACTATATGAGTTACTTATTTATTAAATTCTTATAAATCACTTAAAATAATAAAAAATGGCTAAAATTTAAAAATTCGGTTCGGTTCGGTTTTTTTCGGTTTTCATTAAATGGAAAACCAAAACCGAACCGTTAGTTCAGTTTTTATAAAAACATAAAACCAAACCGTCGGGTTTTTTTTTGGGTTTGATTTTTTCCGTTTGATTTTTTTGGTTTTTCGGTTTCGGATTGGTTTTTCCGGTTTCTTGCACACCCCTAAGTTGCAGAGTGTAGACACGAACGCAAATGACTAATCTGCATGATTCGCCAAGAATATGTTTAGCGCGACTAGTCGGACGTTCAACGTTCGTACCTGTGGCGGGGAATGGCATTTTAACTATGGCCCCCACTTTATCTGGATTGGCTTTGAACTCATCCTTGATAGCAATCACGCCAAGAATTTTCCTTTTTAAATTCCAATGGAGCATTTACGCGAGTTGAGTTTCATGCTGATCCTCCGGAGTGTTTTGAAAGTTTCTTCGATGTCCTTTAATAGAGCAGACTCTTCCACGATTTTGTAGAGAGAGAACGATGTTTGTGAATAGTGGAGTGTTAAATAAAGAAATAGAGAAATGAAATAGAGTAAATTATTAGATGTTGTCGCAAACACAACAGCAAGGATTTTAATCTTACATTAGTGATGGTCTTAGATATGGTTGTTTCATAAAAAGTTTTTAAGAAAAATGTTTATAGATTTTGTGGTTGGAAAAACCAAAACGTAAGTAAAATGACCAAAAATTACTATCTTATATATTTAATAGTTTACAGATAATGAAATAGTGGGTATATTTGTAATTTGTTATACTAAATTCAGACAAAAGGCTTGGATTTCTTGCTTTTAGAAACCATCTTTTTAACACACAACAAAAGGCAAAACCTAGAATTGCTAGGTTTAATGTCATGCATATTAAAATTTTGATCCCATAAATACTCTTTTCATTGCAAACCAAAGAATTAGAACTTAACAAGAAAAAAATAACACAAAGCTTTAGAACACGCATATAATAGAAGCAAAACAATTACACTACACCCATAAGAATCTTCGTTACGCTAGAATTTTGCTTGTAGCTGATCCACCACACTTTTATCCACCTGGAATGCCTTGGCTAAAATATCCGCTGGAATTAGAGGATTTGCACCAAAAACAGCATTGGCAATTGTTATGGCACCAGGGTTTTGACTGCTCAATGCAGCAATAGCCACCGCATACCCTTTCCCGAGGTTACGTTGGAAATGCACAAGTCCCACTGGGAACACGAAAACATCACCCTTTTTCAGCACCTTGGAGATAAAACGGTTATTGGGGTTAGAAGTCACAAACCCAACTTCTAGGGTGCCTTCAATGACCGTAAGGATCTCTGTGGCTCTTGGGTGTGTGTGAGGTGGATTCTGTCCCCATGGCGCATAGTCAATACGAACCATTGAGATGCCTAAAGTGTTAAGCCCGGGTAACTGATTTGCAAAGACTTGAGTAACCCTTGATCCCACAGGGTTTGATGTGTTACCCCTGAGGTGTAGCCCGCTAAAGAAGAAATCATCGGCTTGAACTTGCGTTGGGTCCTTGCATACAAGACCATTCACTTGCACTGCACATTGAACGTACATTATATTATACTTTACATGAATACCATTATCATTGGAGTAATTTTGTTAAAACTTAAGACATGCATGCAATACCTGAGCTATTTGGATCGGAGACACAAAAATCTTGGAGGGGTTTCGGCTCGTAGGCAAAGGCAAGGCAGCCGAAAGTGAGAGCTACAAAGCTCAAGATGATGAGTTTATTCGACATTTCTTTTGATTTGCTTAATAGGAACGCCGTTTGGCTTTTTTTGGTTGTGAAATAAGCTGCTTTGTGTCTCATATATATAGAGCTATAATCTGCATGAATGTATGCTAGCTTCTTGAATCTTTTGTTTATTATTGTTTTTTTATTTGTGTGTGTGTCCTACTGTATATTACAATATAATAATTAATTATCTTTAAGGATTGCCGTCCATCAATCATGTATATATGTTGACAACTAATCTGGAAAAGGAAGCGGTCAGCCGGCTTTTCAAATTTTAGTAACTAATTTTGTAGTGCCAAGAACAGGTCAATCTCTCAATTCTTGGCATCACTTTTCCTGATGTTATTATGAAAAAATTATATATATATAGGGGAGAGATATTTTGAGAACCATGTTGAGTTATAAGAACTTTAAAAACTCAAATTTGGACCACACATTTAATTAAATGACATGAAATATGTGGCTGAGATTAAATGTAATTAAAAAATGAAGCAGGAGAGAGAGTAAGTAATTTTGATAATTACACAAGTTTAACTGTTAGTTACACATGTGTAATAAGTCGTTTCGGTGTGTAAAAAATACCGTAATTTTTTGTACATCACTTACACTTACGTATTACACATGTGTAAAAAAAAATTCAAAAAAAAAAATTGTTCCGTTGAGTTCTTTCTAGTTCTTAAAACTCAAAGCGGTTCTCAAAAGAAATCAATCATATATACACACACACATATATACACACACACACGATTGAGTCAATCTTAAGAACACAAACATATAAACCAACACACAACGTTTAGAGAAAATTCAATTCTGTTATAATTTTTTAAAAATAACTCAAAACCCAGTTGCTATAACTCTAACTCTCCTGATCAAACTTAATGTAGGTCAACAATTTATATAGGTGGTTAAACCCCTATATGTGTAGTGCAAAAGAGAAGGGAATGAAATGTGAATTGGCATTAGTACTCGATCTTATATGTGGTTAGTTAGGTTTCGAGCACACCTTAAATAAAAGGGCTAGATTTGTAACATACTATTTTCAGGAATTTTTAAATAAAAATATTCTCAGGTTTAGAATACATTAGTGACCTTGTATGATTTTGTAATGTTGAAATTTCCAAATATCAACTTTATATAAAAGATAGAGAGAACCATATAGTTCTTTGTCAAATTTAAGTTTGGCTGTGGGGTTTTGAAGAGAAAAAAAAAATTTGTATATGGGATTTTACCAATATTCGAAGATAATTGTTCAAAGGATTTATTCTCCTGGTCATCTTTTAGCATGTAACAATTAAGCTTGGGTATGAAAACTCACGGGTTTGAGGTATATGTGAATGTATATATGCTCATCAAGTCTTATATTATATTATTTGTAGTTGATTTGGGTTATAAATATTCTACATCTATATAAATTCATCCTATGTTCATAAAACACCATTCTTCAAGTTCCACCTTTGTTGCATGGTTGAGGGCTTTGCCGCTTTGGGTGATGATGTGGGTTTTCATTGTAAACCTAAATCATTGGTCTAATTATGATGTTTTTGAGTTACAAGTTATTTAACATGTTTATGTTATTAGAAATGGTTGAACTTCATGGTACAGACACATTTGGGATTTTGATATATAATGTAAGGATGAACTATGTGTTTTAAGATTTTTATGCACATCTAGTGTGTGATTAAATGCTTCAATGAGAAAATTTTGTTCTTGTTAACAATGTTGATTGAGGTTAATTAATGCAAACATAATGATAAATGTTACATCTGGTTGGTGAAAAATTTTGATACCTCGTTGGAAGCCTCAATACCTATGGTTAGATAGTTTCCGTTTAAACACGGCATGCTAACTAATATTTCAAATTTAAACTAATTATATGTATGATAGAGAAATGCTGAAATAGTGACGATAAATGAAGAGAATGCACGCCTATTAAGGAAAACCTTACCTGACGGCTATCACGCATATTAAGAATAACTTTTTCCGAAACGTATAATAAGGAAACATTATCCAACAATGAAAATCTAATCCGGCACACATTCAAGAAAAAAACATATGGGTCGTATAACAAAATACGGATTGCATGAGTGGAAAACATACGAGTTGTATGCATATGGTTCTTATGGTTGGAAGACCATGTGTGTAGATCCTATAGACGGATCAAACAACAAACAACTAGTGTTCTTGGATCAATCTCACTACTAGCTAGCGGAAATCACTAGTAGAGAACCGAGATCTCGGATCTTGTTTGGGTTTATTATTACCCGATGTAGAAAGGTAGAGAGGGAGAGAAGAGAGTTGATGAGAGGATAAGGTTTTCAAAAAGGTTATGTGCGCATGAGCATACTTCACCTTATATAGGTGAGAGCATATCATGCATTTTATCATTATTAACGGCCCTGTGGGCTTTGTTTACATGGTCTCGGGCCCAAACATACAAACAAAGAAACCGACAAGCTAACTAGTATACATCGTGAATAGTTCAAGGAAATACAAAAGACTAACTAACAAAACGAGGCTCTACAATATGGGTAGTACGATACAATACTAGACGTTTGTACGCATGTCGGGGGAGTCGGTAATGTGGCAGAGGAGTAGAATGTTGGAATGAGTGTAGTAACACGCCCCACACATCTCATACGACCTGTATGCAATGGCAGACAACTAGTGTGTAAAAAGAGACTATCACAATCCAAAAGCTACTTTCTTGGGTCTTATGAGACTAATTTTCATATCCAAATCGTGACGTCAAGGCCATTTTTGACAGGTTTAAGGTACTCGACTGCATGAAATTAAAGTGTATTACAAATTAAATTGAGTTTAAAACTTATTAACATTGACCTTAACCTTAGTACAACAACGTTATTAATATTTTATAAAAAAGATCAAAAACTAATCTGATAGCACAAATTTACCACCCTCGATAAATCTAAATCTCAATACGGCCAGCAGTTCTTCCACCACCTGGTTATTGGCATTTGTGGTCCAGCTTGTTCTCCATTTCCAGCTGCACTTGGCGCTGGCACATTTTCAGGCGCCACTGAATTTTCGCTGCTCCAGCACCATGGGGCACATGGTATTGACATTTGTGGTTCAATACCATTAGCTTCTTGCTTGTTTCCTGTCATGTGGCCGCTAGCACTTCCTTGCTGACTTTCCTCTCCATTGTTACAAGGCCAAGGAGATACTCAAAAGAACCTGTATGTAGTAGTTGAATCAAAGCAGCTTCTTTGCTTCACCATGATCTACTTCAATAATTACTTGATCTCTTAATTGACTCCAGTATTTATATCCAGAGGGCCACTAGAATTGGTCAACAAGTACAAGTTGAATCTTTTTCTTTAAGAATATTTTAAGGAGTCAACTAGTTAATAGATATATATCACTCACTTACCACTTGATTTGGGAATTTTGACCACCCAATCACCATCTCGTATCATAAACAAGTACATCAACTAGCCGGTTGTCATAACATATCTTTAAATAACTTCACAAGTTGCTCAATGTAAGAAGGCCAATGAATTCTCTTGGTCTAATGGTCTGCTCTTTAATTTACTACAATATTTATAGCCCAAACACAATATTTCATATTTGTCACACCCCAACCTAAGGCGGAAATGTCGGGGCGTGAGCTGATTGTCACAGCTCTCAAGGTACTATCATAAAATTATAAAGCGGCAATATCTAATTAATTTATTTATTATCAGACAACATTTATATACAACAAAAGTAAAGAGAATTACAAATACAAAACCAACTATTCTTGTATATGTTTATTATCCTAAGGTCATCTCTACGTGAGCTTCAGTTCGATAAGCATTCCAATTATATAACCTGCAAATGCGTACAAAATATATGTTTGTCAACAACACATGTTGAGTGAGTAGATCACCAGTTTTGACACAAACAAATTGGTAATAATATATAATGATATAAATGAATAAAATAGGCAAAATTGTTATCTGTGAGTATAACAATGAAATCGTTAAGCAAGTAATGAGATGTCGGTGAAACCATTGCCAATGCGATCGGGCTCCGGCCACTACGACGGTCGTATGATCATACTATAATGAGATTATCTTGGACCTCTTCGAATGCGATTCAAATAAGCAAGTAAACAAACAACGAGTAACATGTAGTCATTCAATTGATACACAACACAAAGTTCACAGTTTGCGTTTGAGATATAATAAGATAAATAATATGATAAATGGCACGCAAGTGTCCCCAAAACATTTGAAAACGGTAAAATAGGGGAGTGATTACTCACCTGATTAGTAACAAAACACAAGTGAGGATGTGAGAATGATGAACCCTTCGGGATTTACCGTCAAGGATTCCTAATAACATAATATTATGAATTAATTAATAATGAGATAACATGTATAATGAATTTAGGGGTTCGATGTGATTTAAGTTATGTTTGTGATTATAATATTATAGATTGAACGATTGAACTCTACGGTCATTGTTTTTTTTAATAATCTTATTAATTATAAATTTTCCCAATAATTTACCCATGATATAATATATATTAAGATAAATAAAATTGTGTTTGAATCTATTAATAAAAATCTATTTAATATTTTATTAAATATATTTATATAAAATAAATATAAGCAAGTTTATCTAGACGAGAAACAATGAGAAACGTGAATTAAAGTGTCGGGTTTTAAATAAAAGAATAAGGTCCTCTATTATTAAAAATATACTTATAATTTTTATAAATATAAATATATAAATAAGTATATATATATATATATATATCGGTTTTAATAAAATAATATTGTTTATTTAAATAATATTAATTAATATTGATTTAAAAAAATCATTTAACAATTAGAATAGTTAGTAAAAATAAAAATTAAGTAAATTGACCAAAACCGGCGACTGACGGGCTCGAACCCGGGCAGATGGCCGGCAAGACCTTCAGAAGAATGCGCAACCAACTGGACCAGACTGACATTTGAGATAATAATGAAAACAAAACATTAAATACCTACTGATTTTATCCCCAAAAGTTGTTATAAACCCTAATTATCAAATCCGTTTATCCGGTTGATGATTGATGAATTAATGTTAGGGTTACTGATAAAAGATGATTAACGATTATGTTACATATAATTATTACCTCGTATACGTACAAATTGAAGGCAAACAAGGTAACGCATGTGGACGACCATAACGCGACTAGGAACCTCTTCACAAGACAACGAGAACAAAATTAACTATAGGGGAATTGTGTGCGACGGGTCTGAGATGGTGGGGACAGGTTTAATTGAATTTTGGTGATTGACAGACTGTATAATGATGAACGGGTTTAGAATGGTTCGTGATTTTGTTAATTTGAAATGTAGATCTGATTCGATGCAATTAACCTAATATAAGAGTTGGTTAGGCCGAACAAGATAATATTAACACAATTATAAAACCAATTTCCAAATAAAGTACGAAAATTAAGGTGCAAGTTAACTAAAACGGGTCTCGGATACCCAATTTGGTTCACGGGTAAGGATATGGGTAACAGGGTTAAGTTATTGGGTTGTATTAACATATTTTCCATAACAGGGTTATGGAACTTGTAAAACCAGCGTTTCGCTTATGTGGTCGGCCCTTAAGGCTGGCTACACCACACTGCCGGGTTAAGGGCCATGCATTCTGGTTGGAATGTTAATGTGGTAACACGCTTGAAACAGGGAAATGGTGGGGTCTGCACCCAAAATGACCAATCATATTTTTTTTCTTTTTTGTTTTTTTATTTAATGCCTAGTCAAACTACCATCACATAAGTTAACATGATGTGTGTTTGTTAAAACCTCTTTGCCTATGTAACAGTGGCGTGACAATTTAACTAAGCTACCTAACCTTTCTTCATAACAACTAGCCTTATATTATCGGATAAATTCACACGCAATAGAAATTTAGATAAACTTGATCCACTCAAACCTTGATTGAATAGCTTGATCAACAGTATTAATATGATATAATATATACATATGATGATATGATATGTTATTATATGGATTATATTATATGGTAATGTAAGATATCATAAGATACGATACGATATATGGTATATGATATGGTATGATATCATATTGTATGATACCATATGATACGATACGATATGATATGATGCGGTCTGATACGTTGTGATACGAAACGATACGAAATGATATGATTCAAATAACGTTGATATATTTGTCAAATTTTAAATTCTTAACGAATCCTAAACATTGTTAGGAGCATTTGGTGTTCTTGTTAATTTCAAGCAAAAGTTGAAATTGTAAAGTGAACTTAAAGTATTCTCTTGGTGTGTTCATTCAAAATAAATATGTCTACAACCTTTTATGCATATTCTATCAGAAGTTGCTACTATATTGGAACAAAACAACCCAAAACAAAATATGAAAGTTGAAATATCGTTACTTACTAAAATGTTGGCTTAAATATTACGAGTGGATTAGTTGACAATCATGTGTTAAAATATGACATAATATATACACTTAATTAGCATTCAAGATGCACAAACTGATATATACTTTATTGACAGAGTATAGTAATACATGATAAGCAAACACACATAGATATTTAACAAATATAAAGCGCATTTTTAAACTCAAGTGTATTTCGACATTTTCTTGTTAAGCATCATCTGCAAAAGTACAGATTTTTTATACTAAATGCAAATAAAGTTTGAGTTACCATAAAAATTTGTTGGTTTTGAACAAACAAAAAGTTGAACTAGTAGTTCCTTTTTATTAGATATGTAAATTGAAAACAAAGAAATAAGATCATCATCAGTTTCGGGGCACATAAGTTTCAGGGGCACAAACATTTTTATACATATTACATATATATGTTTTTTGGTGTTAAAAATAAGGTTATTTGCAATGGTTTATGAGATAATTACATGCACAGAATGGTTTCGGCTTATAATAAATCGGTCGATAAAAGTTTTATCCATGTACGCTAGCGAATAAAAATTTTCGTTAAGAGCTACGGGCCTTTTTAATTTGTGCAAGGCCGAGGTATCTAAATTTTTGAATACGCCGTTGCCTTGTACTATAGTAGAGTAGGGATGTTAATCCAAATCCAAATACGATAAAAATAAATCTTCATTGAACTAAAACCCATTGCTAGAAATTACGAAAACTCGTATACTAACATAATTAATTGAATTGTCGTTGAGAAACAAATTCAGATTAGGTTTAGATTTGGTGAGAATAAAACTGCTTATATGTAATAAGACATCTAAGTTAGAGGATATATGTAAAAATCACAATAATAAAAGATAAAAAAAAAACAAATTGTTCCACCCACCTCCCCGTCTCAAAGATTTGGGACCCTCGGTTTCCCTTTTCCCTCCGAACAACTACACACACAACCCAACACCACTTCAGTAAGACCAACCCCAATGCAAGCACTTAGCTTGCGTTTGGGCTGACCTGGATTCTACATTTATCCAATTTTGCATTGGGTGGTTTTGCATTTGATGGACCTGGTGGGCCAGCTAAAAGTTAAGCTACTTCTTTCTCATTTATTTTTATTTTGGTTAGTGATACGATCCATCCTCCATGACCCGTCCATAACTAACTCATAGCCTATCGCACCCACGTTTATCTTATCCGTGTTTACATGTTTCCCATTTCTTTGCATGCATGTTTGTTATTTTGTTTTTCCTAAATGCATGTTTACTTTAATGTAGGTTGAGTAGTGGAGTAGTGTGTGTAGTTTATTTATTTCATTTGCAATGTAGCCTATAAAAAGGCATTCCAATTTAGTAATGAGGAGAAGAGAAAATTGCAACAAGTATCTTCATATTTTTAATTAGTTTCTTAATTTCAATCGGAGATCGCCAATCTCGAATTTGGTTACTATCAGTTGGTGCTTTCATTTTCGACCTCTTCCTCCAATCATGCCTCCTCGCCGTGAGCCGCCTACCATCGATGAAGTCCTCGCCGCCTTAACTGAAAACATGAAGCAACTTACTGTTGCGTCCACCGCGAATACCGACCGCATCGTTTCTAGCCAACAACAACTTGCTATTGATCACAAATCCCACCTGGATGTGATCGTGAAACAACTCATTGATCAATATGAGCAAACCAATCAGCCCATAGCCACCCTCCAACAAACCAATCCCAAATCACCCGACCCTAGTTGTTCAACACCGCCACCTCCGCCGCCGCCTACTCATCCACCACCTGGTTACCAGCCGCCACCGCCACAACCACCGCCCGTTAACAACCACCTGCCACCGCCACCGCCTGGTAACTCGCAGCCCCGTCCTCCAAAAATTCTGTTACCTACCTTTGATGGGTCTCCATTAGATTAGCTCTTTCAAGCAGACAACTACTTCATCTACTACAACATCCCAATGAACCACCGATTATCCCTTGCTGTCTTCTACTTCGTCGGTGATGCGCTTAGTTGGTACAAGCACTTATCGGCCAACCAACTTTTGGGAAAGTGGCCAGAATTTTCCCGTGCATTGGAACTCCGTTTCGGCCCGTCAACATATGAGAACCATGAAGCCACTCTTTTTAAGCTCATTCAAACGTCCACTGTGAAGGAATACAAAACTGAGTTTGAGAGGATTAGCAATCATGTTAAGGGTTTGTCTTAAGAGGCCTTAAAAAATTGCTTCGTTTCTGGCCTTAAACATGACATTCAAACCGAAATGGCCATCCTTAAGCCTACCACCCTTCTACAAGCATATGGTCTCGCTTCTTTGCTTGAAGACAAACTTAATGTTGGGAACATTACTCCAACCAAGTTCAACTCAAAACCTTGTGCAACCAGCTTCCCCAGCCCTAAAGCGCCTAACCCAATCCGAAATGCAAGCCAAGAAAGTCGCCGGCATTTGTTTTCATTGTGATGAAAAGTTCCACCTGGGTCATCCCCTTATTTTCTGTTGTTTGAACCGCCTTGGCCCAATGTAATTCCAGCAGAAGTGGGTCGTGTCGTTTTAATGGGGTGGGTATTGATGCGATCCATCCTCCATGACCCGTCCATAACCAACCCATAGCCTATTGCACCCACGTTTATCTTATCCATGTTTCCATGTTTCCCATTTCTTTGCATGCATGTTTGTTATTTTGTTTTTCCTAATGCACATTTACTTTAATTTAGGTAGAGTAGTGGAGTAGTGGGTGTAGTTTATTTTCTTTGTATTGTAGCCTATAAAAAGGCATTTTAATTTAGGAATGAGGAGAAGAGAAAATTGCAACAAGTATCTTTATATTTTTAATTAGTTTCTTAATTTCAGTCGGAGATCGCCAATCTAGAATTTGATTACTATCGGTTGGTGATGGGTAACAATTAATTTCCTTTCTCTTTTCACTTTATTATGCAACATATATATCATAACATATTGCGTTTCAACAATAAAATGCAGCAGATTGAAAAATTTCAATTTTAAATTAAAATTAACAATAAAGTTTTGTTAATTGTTAATTACCTTAATTTAACTTTGTTCTTTCAGTTACAGTTAGCTTTTTTAATTATTTGGTTTAATAATACAAACATATAAAAAAACTGTATTAGTTATTAAAGAATATGAGTATAAATATAAATGATAAAAGTGGTTATAATGTGTAAGATAAGGACGTTTGTAGTGTTGGAGAATATATATGTATTTTTAATGTATTCATAAAAATCTGGACATGTTTTTAAACGCATTTAACATCCTGCATTAGTGATGGTCTAAGAAAGAGGCTGATCCAGAAATTTTCTTTACGGGGGGCACAAAAACGGATAGGGTAAAAAACGAGCCGACTCATAAGGCCGGCAAACCGTTAGCGGAATGAACTTTCGGGACACATGAGAGAGTAATGAGTTATATTTTACACACCGCCCTTTAAGTTGCATTTGGACACACTTATTTAAATATTATATATATACACTATCACCAACCACCTCCATCATTATTACGACTTGTCCAACAACTAGTGGCGGAACTAAAACCTTTTAATTGGAATGTCACAACATAGTTTATGCTTAGATATATCTTTACATGACTAACTGAACGTGATCTAGTTATACGCATATTTAGAAAATAAAAGAAAATAGTTATTTATATAATATGGCAATACAAGTAAAGTAAAATAAATAAAACTATAGTAATCAAATCATTTAATATAGAACGTAAACTGAAAATCGTAACTTGTAAATTCATAGTCAAGAAATTAACAAAAACTTTTATATAATGGCTTTTGTGGCTAACAATTCAATTCAAAATAACTATATTTATAATATCTAGGAAATTAATGTTTTTATGAAAAGTTGTTACACAATTATCCCAAATCCATTAAAGTATCTACTTAATTTCCCTCACCTGAAATTTTCATTAAAAAACACACACATCAGGGATTCATGGTGGCTTGAAAATCACTCTAATTTTTTTTTTTAATTACCGAAGGTGAGCACCGACCGATTCTTAACGCTGGGCAATGGCCGATTATTGACTAATTATATACTAAGGTGTATATGCAAACATGGCACAACGGTAGCCGAACGATGGGCACCGGCCCACCGTCGTAAAGCCCTGAATTCGCCCTGGTCTAAGACTACAGCTTTTGTATCTATTCCAGCATTCACAATAAGCCAATAATTATAAGTTGTTTTTGCGTGACAGATGACACTAACGCCTACTCAATCAATCACTATCTTTCTCTTTTCTAGTGTAATCAGAGCATTCTCATCCTATTCTCTATAAATATGTGAGGGAAGTTTGTAAATTATAGGGTGGGGTGATGAGTGGTTGTGAGTGTAAATTATAGGGTGGAGAAAGAAATGTAGTGATTTTTTGTAAATTTGGAGAAACATTTGGGGAAACATTGTTTTCCCTATTTATTTTTTAATATTTGTTGGATTGGTTGTGAGTAGAGGAGAGAGAAAACTGTAATGATAAATGTATAAAAAATACTATTTAATTAAGCAAGTGAGAAATGTAGTGTTTTTTAGTGTAATTATGGGGATAGAGATGGAGAACGGATTGAGAATGCTCTCACAATCTTTTAAAAACACCATTTATCTCACATCTTTTCTAGTCACACTCTCAAAGTGGAACTTTAATGTTTTTTTAGAAAAATTAATTCACATCCTCTCTCATTCACATCACATCCTCTTTTATTCAAATCATTTCTCTTCTCAAAAATATTTTTAAACACACCTATTTTTTATGCTCTTACTTAACTTTTACATTTCATTGTTTCATATGACTCATGATCAAGAGGAACAATCTTTTGTAGCAATTAAAACTCAATTTGATTTAAGATAAACAATAATCTTAGTTTAAAACAACCCAAATTAAAGTATATACGATTATCCTAAATAACTATATTAACTATCAATACAAAAAATATTACAGGATTACGGTGTCATCAATCGTATTACGCATAAATAGAGATAACGAATGGATTCGACGTAACACTATAATATCTATAAACATATATGTATATATAATATGTTGACCTTAATTTGCACATTTTATATGAATAACTAATTAAGAGTGATTGATGTAGTTCTAGGTACACATATAGAGACTAGTGTCGACTATGTATAAATTATATATAAGATTGAAGTTATGGGTGTTGTGGTTTTCTTAAGATATACTATTATAGATCTTAAGTTAACATCCAAAGATTTACATGTTACAACAATAAGCAAAAGTTATATCATGGCTAACGCGTGAATCATGAAGAGAATATATTACATCCAATCTAGAACACCAAATAAGATATCGATATTTGAAACCATAAATAAACAAATTAAATAACAAAAACATTAATTATGGTCTTCAAAAGCACAAATGTGAATATAAGTACCAGCCACTTTTATGACATTCAATGATCTCATGCAACATTCGTTTTATCTACGTTTTCTTTGATTTCCTAGCTATGTTTTCTTTTGTTTCTTAGCATTTTCTTACTATTGTTTATTTCATAATTCTTGACATTGTCAGAAGTGGTGGCGTTCGGAAATGCAAAATATAAGAATAAATCTCTTGTTGCTACTTACATGAATCCTACAAAAATCAAAAGCGGTTTGTGGGAACAAGTTGCTTAAATTACCTTCCTCCATTATCAAGAAACCTACAGCAACCAATCTTCTTCCGTGATCAAGAAACCAATAGCAATTAATATAACTCAATGTTCAAAATGAATAATGCTGAATAATGCTAAAATTCTGCCTGGTTTGCCCAAATGCTTTCCCTTCTATCTGGACAAAAATATAACATTCATTCGAAAAATTTTTTTAAAAAATCGATGTGGCTTTTTTTATGAATGGCAATTATTTATTCTCTTAGCGCCTAAATTCCATCTTTAGGTTGCACTTTTCTTGATGTTATGTGTTTTGTTCTATGTGAATTTTTTTGAACTCTGATCTTCGAGTTATGGATGTTAAATTTGTTACTCAAAACTATATTTCTAAAGAAATCATGTTATATTTTTGTCCAAATAATAACAATTCAATTTAAAAAACTCTGATTTGACAACGCAAATTGAAGGATAAACAACAGACAATTATCTCAACTTCCAAGTCATGAGTATAAAACAACAGACAACATTATCTAGGAAAATTACAAACAATAATTCATGCACAAAAGATAACCAATTACTCCATAAGTATTTACAGCTGACAAAACATTAATGCAAAGCAAAACATAGGTTATAGCTTATATTCACATCCCCCCTTAAAAACCAAATCTTCAGCATTAATTATCCACGGGTTTTCTGGTCCTGGTGAAATAAAATCAGTCGGATATATCAGGTCTGACTGAGCCAAACGTTCGGTTAACCATTGTGCTTCGACCTTCACCCGCCTGCCACGGAAAAGGGAATGCGAAAGAATCTTCAGGTCGGCAGCGTATTAGGCGAAATGAAAAATTAATGAGAAAAAAAATCACATTTAAAGATAATTTATAGATGGAAAACAAAATAATTAATATATTAACCTTTTCTGATGGCCACAATGGTGGACGTGTTTGTGCCAGCAAAAGAAATTTTGGCTATGAAAAATCAACATGTTATATATTATCCGATCCTCATTACAGGATATACTCATATTGAAGGAGAGAACGACACACGATTCAAACATCAAAATCCTCAAATACAAGACACGTTTATTTTGGAAAACACAAAAAAACGAAACCTTAGCAAACGTGGAACCGAACAATACACAGATCGGAGGCTTTTGAAAACATTAATCTGCTTTGGAAGACGATTATAACCCTCAACACAGATCGGAGACTTCTAATTCAGTTGCTAAAGAATTAAAGAACGAACACGAAAACTATTGAAAACAAGCAAAAAACCACAGACGGTGGACTTTTGAAAACAAGCAAAGAAGCAAATTTGGAATAGGTATAAAAACGATTATAAACCTCAACACCAAATTCAATCAATAGAGGATTATAAACCGAAAACTACAAATTAATATGGACTACAAACGGCAGCGGCCGTGAAACTGATTTTCCTAATTATCATAGGCATCGTGTATATATATATAGAGGAGAAACCCTAATCAAGTATAAATTTACATTATAACCCCTGAAATTGTATATATTTTCAAATACAACTCAACTGTAATAGATCTAGCTACTCATTTTTTTGTTTAAATAATAAAATAACATAATTAATCTTTTGGCATCGGACTAGTCTGTATTTATTTTCTGATAGCCGCAATGTGAGCTACGCACGTTACATAGCAAATAAGTTGATGGATTTGGGTTAAGTTTATGCAACAAATTAATATTTAGGTTTAAAATATATGTGAAAATATAAACGTCAACCGACTTATAAATGGAATGAAGTTAACCTCATATGTTTTAATGTGGGGTGGACTCGTTAGTTGTGACTCAAAATGTACATGATAACCTAACCCAGTGAAGAGGTAGGTCCCAGCAGAGCACAGTTGGACCCGCAGGACTCACCTTGAAGAGGGACGTTTGCGCAAGGACCAACTGGTTCCGCAGGACCCACCATGCTCAGAGATGAAGACCTTACGCGCAGTACGCCAGCTGTTCCCGCAGGGAAAGCCTCCCAATGGTGAAGTACCCCGCCTGCCCACGCAGCTGAGGATACAAGCCATCAGGGAGGGCTACCCGCACTAATAGCAAGGCTACACGCACAAGGCACTAACTCTCAATAATTCAATGTCACCTGAAGGAATGAGCAAGGCGGGAATATTCCCGCCCAAATGAGCCAGTCCGTATGCTTCTGGAAGATCTTTTGTACTATACCTGCCAAGGTATGGACAAAATAGACAAGATCTGACCAAAGCAGCCCATGAACCAATCACAGGGTGACAGCTCACCGACAACAGTACGAGGAGGAGCATGCTCTAGTACTGTTTGTCATTATTAGCTGCTGCCTACTCACCAACCCTTGTCGTGGCACGCACATAGCCTGCAGTTGGTGGAAAGGGAACAGTACACAGCCGGCCTTATCACTATCAGCCGCTGCCTACCCACCAACCAGCATGGCACGTGCGTAGCCCATAGTTGGTAGAACAGGAATATTATACAGCTGGCTGTACTTGCTTGGAAACCTACCTTCAGCTATAAATACTCCAACACCTTGGAACGGTATTATCATCTGGTATTTTACCTTCACTAGCTATTTCTCTCAATATACACTTATATTCAGAGCAATCTAGTCTGATTCTCACGCCGGAGGGTGGTCACAAGGAGGAACCCCCCCCCCCCTTCTCAGTGACGAGCTCACGATGTTTGTTTTGCAGGTCATCTGAAGAACATCCTTCTTTACCGGACCTGACCCTCGTGGGAAACATCTATTTAACCCCCAGATTATCCGTAATCTGTCCGGGGTTGATTAGTGTTTCTCATTGGCGCCATCCGTGCATAAAAGCTAGAACTAATTCTCACTTTTTTCAAAATTTCTGAAGAAATGGTTAACGTTACTCCGGTCCCAAGGCCAGTAAGTGACCAGGAAACCCCGGTAACCACAACCCCAGCCACTGGGAGGAACACCGGCGGTTATACAAATTTTACGAACACTACCCCGGTTACCCAATCCGGAGCAAGTGCAGTAAACAATATTTCACTGGGGTTCAATGATGCCCAGTTGGATAAACAGGCGAGGCTCCCTCTCCAAACACTCGATCAAGTTAAGGCGTGGGCCGAAGCACGTAAGAAAGAGTTCCAAGCTGAGTTGGATGAACGTTTGCGTTCACTCCAACAGGATGACGAATTCGGAAGTACTCGATAACAGCTCAACATGAACAGTGAGTGCGAGTACTCGGACGATGATCGGGAGGAATCCGACACCGACGCAAACCCTTGCCACAGGGCGAAAGGGAAGCGTAAGGAAACGGACTTCCAACCAAGAAGGAATTTTGGAGAAACCTTCAAACCAAGGAACGCGGGAGGAAACCCACGCGACTTCTCCAAAACCTTTAGACCAACTGCCACAAATGCGCGAAAGTCCAAGTTTGCAAGGGACATTGCGGAAGCAATCGCCCCGAGAAGTGCCAAACAGATGTCCAACATCGGCACTTATGATGGTATGTCCGACCCAGATGATCACTTGAACAGATTCATAGCGGGGGCAACCGTCAGCAGCTGGACGGAACCCACGTGGTGTTATATGTTCCAGATGACGCTGGTTGGAGCGGCCAGGGCGTGGTTCGATCGTTTACCGGCCCAACACATCTATGATTGGGCGGACTTTCAGCACAAGTTCAGCCAACACTTCAGTCAACAGAGGAAATATACTGAAGAACAGTGGACGATCCTCAACTGCGTCAGGGAGGAGGATGAATCTTTACTAGACTTCATCACTCGCTTCAACTCCAAAAAGCTGAGTCTGGGCGACATAAGTGAAGATCTTGTTCGCGCCGCTTTCATCCAGGGTGCCGAATACCCAGAGCTTATCCGCACGTTGACGGGTAAGGACGGCATGCCATAAACATGGGATGCCATCATGACGGCGGCCAAGCGCTTTGCCGAGACGGAGAAGCAACTGGGTAGGGACCTTCCCCAGAGTACACATCTCTACACGCAGAGGACCAGAGAAAACAATGTTCGGATTGCTCGGCAGAACAAAAAGAGGAAGCTAGGTATTTGGCAGTCAAGGGTAAACTTTGACACCTCATCCAGCTCTCGCCCTCTTGTTGGCGGAAGGGATAACACGCACCCTTCAAGCCGAAAACACCGGTGGACGCCACTCACCAAAAGCTTCACGGAGATATTTGCTACCGAAAAACTCCCATGGCCAAAAGCTCCAATGATCCGGCAACGACCTAATGCGGATTAGAGCAAATTCTGTGACTTCCACGGGACAAAGGGTCACAGTACAGAGGAGTGTACATCCTTGAAGGATATAGTTGAAACATTCGTCAAGGATGGAAGACTTGCACACCTTGTGGCATCAATCAAGAATGGAGGGAGGAAGGAGAAACGGTACAAAGGCAATGGACGAAAGCCCGTTGACATCAGTATCCACATGGTTCATACTAACATCACAGAAAGAAAGAGACGAACGACAGAACCATGCGCGTGGAAGGAAGCTGAGGTGCGCTTCCCGCGAGTGCCAGGAGGACCCAGCAAAGAAGGCCCTATCGTCATCAAAAGCCAGCTGGGGCACTACATCACTTCACGCACTCTTGCTGACAACGGCGCCTCGTCAACGGTGATGTACAGGCAGTTCTTCGACAAGCTGGATGACGAAGACAAGGAACGCCTGGAAACGGTCTGCGCCTCGATAGAAGGGTTCGACGGTAGCACAAACACCCCCTGGGTATCCTATCTTTCCCCGTCACTCTCTCGGACGGGAAACACTCCCGCACAGAAGATGTGGACTTTGTCGTAATGAGGAAGCCACACCACACATACAACATTCTCTTTGGGAGAGACGGGATGGCAAGATTCAACGCCGTGGTATCTTCAGTCCACGGCATGATGTGATGGCCAACAGCTGAGGGTGTAGCGATGATCACCGGCATTCCCCAGGTATGCATCGCATCTGTCTCATCTAAACCCAAACCAAAGATGGCAAAACCAACCATCACCGAACCGGAAGAATGGGCCTTCAATGGCAAATACCCTGACCAGGCCGTTACCATTGGCCCAACAGTCATTGATCCCACGCGCACCTTACTCAAACGCTTACTACTGAAAAACGCTGACATCTTCGCATGGACACCAGCTGACATGACTGGTGTACCTCGAAGTAAGGCAGATCATAAGCTGAAGTGTGACCCGGCTTTTACGCCAGTCATACAAAAGCGCAGAGTAAGGGGGGCGGAACAAGCTAACGCGTGTAGAACCCAAGTCAAGGAACTCCTTGACGCGGGCATCGTACGCGTTAGCAGATATCAAACATGGGTTGCAAATCCCGTTATGGTACCGAAGAATAACAAACAATGGCGCATGTGCATAGATTTCAAAGACTTAAACAAAGCATGCCCCAAAGATTGTTATCCGTTACCCGAAATTGATCTTAAGGTAGATTCGTTAGCACCGTTTCGCCTTAAATGCTTCCTGGATGCGTATAAGGGGTATCATCAAATCCACATGGCCGTTGATGATCAGGACAAAACCGCTTTTCGGACGCCCAATGGCACATTTTGTTATCAAATGATGCCATTCGGACTTAAGAATGCCGGGTCCACATATCAGCGACTGATGGACAAAGAGTTCATTGCCCAAATTGGGAGGAACTTGGAAGTCTACATGGATGACTTGGTCATCAAAAGCCCTGACGCAGAAGCAATGTTGAAAGACATCGAAGAAACTTTCAACACGCTCAGGAAGATAAACATGAAGCTCAACCCGATCAAGTGTTCCTTTAGGATGGAAGAAGGGAAGTTCTTAGGGGTCATCGTCACTAAAGATGGCTTCAGAGCGAACCCTGAAAAGGTCGAAGCCATTATCAAAATGGAATCACCTACTACCATCAAGCAAGCTCAGACACTGAATGGACGACTAGTTGCACTTAACCGCTTTTTGGCAAACCATGCGGATAGGTCGTTTCCTTTCGTGTCAACATTGAGGAACTGTTTAAAGAAAACGCACTTCCGCTGGACACCAGAAGCGGAAGCAGCTTTTCAGGAGATTCGGTCACGCTTGATTGAACTTCCAACTCTCACAGCACCAGAAGCGGGGGAGGAATTAATCCTATACCTTTCCGGCACAGATAGAGCAACCGGAGCAGTCTTGCTAGCAGAGCGGAAAGGCATCCAGATGCCAATCTACTATGTTAGCCGTGTCCTAACAGACGTAGAAAACCGGTACTCCACCCTGGAAAAATTAGTCTTAACACTTGTACAAGCTTCACGCAGACTGAGACGATATTTCCAGGGTCACCCAATCACCATTCTCACCAACTTCAAACTCGCAAACATTCTAGGCAAACCCGAATTATCGGGACGTCTAGCCAAATGGGCAATTGAGTTGGGGGAATATGCGATAAAGTACAAGCCAAGACCAGCTATGAAAGGCCAGGTCCTGGCCGACTTTATTGTAGAAGTCCCCGCTTCATGGGAGAAAGAGTGCCAGGAGGAGGCTCAACCCTCCCCAGCACAGGACATCAATGATATCTGGCAACTCTACACTGATGGAGCAGCCAGCAACGAGGGTTCAGGCGCAGGGTTGAAATTAAACAACCCAGTAGGCCAAGAATACACTTACGCTATTCGACTGGACTTTCCAAGTACGAATAACGAAGCCGAGTACGAAGCATTCTTGGCAGGGCTGAGAATTGCGCGTAAAATGGGAGTGAAAAACTTGGAAGCCCACTTAGATTCCATGTTAGTGGCCAATCAGATAAACAGAACGTACACGGCAGTGAACGACACAATGGCCCTGTACCTCGCACAAGCAAAAACCCTTATGCGCGATTTTAATGATTGTAAAGTCATACACGTCAAGCGTAGCGAAAACAAATCTGCGGATGCGTTAAGCAAGCTTGCATCATTAGCCTTCACCCATTTGGGAAAGGACATCCGCATTGAACTCCTTGAAGCATCATCAATCCCGCACAAGGAAATTTGTGTCATCCAAACCGGTACAGAAACGTGGATGACACCAATAATAAATTACCTTGCAGCGGGTATACTACCAGAGTCAAAAACACAGGCAAGAAAAATACGTTGTAAAGCATTAAACTATCAACTCATTGATGACATCCTTTACAGACGTAACTTTCTTGGCCCACTCTTAAGATGCGTGGACAACCAAGATGCTGACTACCTCCTAAGGGAAGTACACGAAGGCATCTGTGGAGTACACGCAGGCTAAACAACGTGGGATACTTTTGGCCGGGGATGCATATGGATGCGCTGGCATACATCAGAAAGTGTAGGTCTTGCCAGCTCTACGCACCCAACACGCATCGCCCGAAGAATGAACTTGTTCCAGTCACCTCTTCATGGCCATTTCAGAAGTGGGCCATCGATGTGACAGGCCCATTTCCTACAGCAGCAGGAAACGTTCAGTTCCTAGTGGTAGCCATCGACTACTTCACCAAGTGGATAGAAGCAAAACCCTTAGCCCAAACAACCGCAAAACATATTAAAAAATTTGTTTGGGAATTTATTATTTGTCGTTTTGGACTTCCACAGACTTTGGTGAGTGATAACGGCACCAACTTTGCTGACAAGAAGCTACAAAAGTGGTTAGAAGAACTTCAAATCACCCACACCTTTACCTCAGTGGCACACCCGCAAGGTAACGGTGAGGTGGAAAGAGCAAATAAAAGCATCGTCGAAGGCATAAAGAAAAGACTCCTGGAACACAGATCCGGCTGGGTAGACGAAGTTCCACACGTCCTTTGGGCAAACAGAACGCTGAAAAAGGCCAGTACGGGAGAAACCCCGTTCAGCCTCACTTATGGCACTGAAGCCATGGTCCCAGTCGAAATTGGTTTACCCTCACCAAGGGTCTTGATTCAGCCAGAAGACAATGATGCGGAAAGACGGTTAGACCTTATGCTAACCGAGGAACGCAGAGACTTAGCCGCAGCGCGTGAAGAAAACTACAAGCGACAAATGCAAAAGTACTACAACACGCGGGTAAAACTCTGCAACTTCAATGTAGGAGACTACATATTGCGTAACAACGAGGCTTCAAACCAAGAGCGCCCAAGAAAACTGGCACCGGTCTGGGAAGGACCATACATTATCAAAGAAGTTTTGGGAAAAGGCGCATACCGGCTCGAAAGGCTCAATGGCACTCCTATCCCAAGAACATGGAACGGAGCTCAATTACGCAAATGTTACATGTAGATCAATTCCAAACTTGTAAAGAAAAGGCCTAGAGCCACTTCTAATGGAAATGATTCTCCTTTCACATTGTGTTGATAGCCTTACCTTTATACTTATGAACTTCCCACGCTGATATGCCGGTATTCACCGCATAAATATGGGAAGTCGTTGCGTGTGGAAGGTGGTGAAACCCGCATAAACACATAAAACGGTAAAAATTTCTAAGGAAAACCTTCACGCAGGTCAGCCATAGGTGAAGTTTGGTCATCCCAATAAATGAAAGTGACGGTCCTACCCGCACAATCATGATAAAGGAAACTGAACATTGACATATTGGCAACCGCGCGTCGAAAGGTTAACTTATTCAAAACACTTAGAAAATTTCAAAGGAAAAGATGAGGAAAACTTCCACGCAGGTCAGATATAGGTAAAGTTTAGCCATCCTACTAAGTGCAAGTGACGGTCTTATCCGCACAATCACGAAAGAGGACGCAAGACTTTAACTTATAATCTGCCACGTTGAAAAGTTAACTTATCTAAATACTAAAGAAATTGCTAAGTTAAATCAAAATATGCGTGAAATAAACAAGGCAAGGCATTAGCAAATAATCTTTATTCCATCGAAATTCAAATATTACAAAGATTGCTGGGTACATACCCACATACAAAAGAAGCTATACAAAAATAAAAATCTACTCTAATGGTGGAAAGGGATCTTAAGGATCAAGCTTCAGGACCACTTCCACTTGGACCCGCACCATCAGTAGAGTGTGGCGGTTCAAGGAAAGCTTTAAGGATAGCTAGCCCATCATCAACAGCAACAATCTCGTTCACCTTCTCCACCACCGGATGCGGGAAGGCAGCATACTGATTCACTGCTTGGCATACGCAGCTTCAGTATCCACATTGTAAAGAGGGAAGTTGGAAGGCGGGATGCCTTGTTCAACAAACCCTAGACCAAGCAGGAAGCCAGCCTTTTCCCCATCCTCATGAGAAGCGTTGAGGGCTGCGCTCATCGCATCGTCATATGATGTGTTCGTGAACACCCGATGCACAACCTACAAAACAGAAGTTTGTCAAACTCAAGAGTAAGGAAAAGCGTAAAGAAGTTAGAAGTTAGGAAGCTGCGCATACCTGCGACAACGCTTCTCGAAGATGCAATTCCTTGGCAACCAGAGCCTCCTGGAGGGCAGCTTGAGCTTCATTACGGGGCGCGTTCGGCTTCGTTCTTTGTGAGGTTGGCAAGCATCACTTCTTTGGCTGCAGCCTCTTCGACGCCCTTTAGCTTACGCTCAGTGTGGTCAAGCACCCCCCTCTGGTCCAAGATCTCTTGGAGCTTCTTGGCATCTTCCATGGCCAAGGCATCAAGATCCTGCTGGAGCCTCTCTAATTTAGCTTTAAGTTCCTCATTTTCGATGCGTAGAGGCTCAGCAACAGCTTCAGCCTTGGTGGCCCTCTCGGTTGCGTTCCTGGCAGTTTCCTTGGCCAGCCGAAGCTGTTCGTTAACAGCTTGGGCAGCCTTGGAACGGGCCTCCAGACGAGCCTGAACGTCAACCTCAAGGGCCTTGAAGGCCTTCTCCTTTTCCGCAGCAACGGCTACAAGCTTCACATTCTCCTCCCGGATGGCCCGCGCCTGAGCCACTTCAAGGCTACGCGCCGTCTTTAACTTGTCGTTTTCACGACAAAGTAGCTCGACGCGCGGCTGCATCCGGGCGAGAAGGATTCTGAGCTCGTTGGACAGCCTACCTTCCTGGTAGCTGGCCATGGCCTCCCCCAGCGCACCTCTTGGGGCGGCGTGACGCGCCCATTCCACGCAGTCCTCAGCAGTACGGAGGGTCGTTCCCCGGCGGATCTTCCACCGAGGAGCGTACACCTCGTTGGAATCACGAACTGCAATAAAACAAAAAACAGTTAAGAGAAAGAAATGATGAAAGGGATATAGGCCAAAATAACCCTACGCACCTGTAGGGTCGACAACAGGCCGATAGCCACCAAACCCATCACCTGAACCTAAGGGATATCCATCCAAAAGGTCAAGCAGACGGGAAGGAGGCAAGGATTGGCTAGACGCCCCAACCCCAAACGTACCTGAAGGACCGGCCGTTGTCGCAGGCGCCGGAGGAGACATGGTGGAGGCTGCCGCGGCGGAAACCAACGGAGGTGAACTCACCGGAGGTGAACTCACAACCGTGGCCGCGGCTGCGGAAGAACCCGCAGGAGAAATCACCGCCGGCTCAGTGATGGATTCGGTGAAAATGGCACTGACAGCCGGCGGGGATAAGGTTACAGCTGGATCAGTTGGCTCAACGGGATGAGCAACTGAACCAGTACTGCAAGCAGGCGTAGCCGCCTGGGTCATCGCCTCGGGTAGGTTGACCAAACCTACCTTCATGGGTCCAGAGCTGCTCCCTCCCGCTCCACTTTGGAATGCCGTAGCATCCACGCCTGCACGAAGACAAGATATATAAGTATAATAGCGGAAAGATAAGAAGTTAAAATTATGAACACTTACGGGTCTTTTTGAGCCTGAATGAGCGAACAGGCGGGGACGAACCCGATGGAGCCGGCCTCTTCGTACCGGTTACCGTCGTCGTCCTGGGCTGCTCGGAGGTGACAGCCGTTTCAACCTCCGGAGCAGTGGTCTTAACACCACCGGGGTTCCCCGCCGCCTCTTCACTCTCGGTCTCTGACTCGGACCGATTCACCGGATCGGCAGCGGAGGCAACCTTCGCCTTCCCCTTCTGGCGGCAGCCTTCTTCTTCCTCGCTAATAAAGGACCATCTGCAGATTCCTCATCAGAAGACGATAAAATTAGAGGAATTCCCGCAGAGGTTTCAGCATTGACAGGGCGAGGGTTAAAAAGTTCTTTACCTGGCCTCCTGGCGCTCAGGATCTCGTGGCCTGGCGGGTAGACCTCCACGAACCGATCCGCCGTCTGCTCAAGGATGGGCAACTCATTCTCATCCAGAGCACGAGTACCCATCCGAGCGGGACCATCACTCTCCCGCGGCTCCAGGAGAGACTGCAAGTCGTTTCCCTCTGAAATAAAAAAAAAAAGGAAACAGTTAGAGGAAAAACCTATATCAACAAAGAAGACAGAGCATACCATAAGGGACAGAATTCAAACCGTATTCGAGGACGATGGGAATCTGGGACGCCTCCTTCCACACCCGGCTCATCCCGAGCATCACCATCCCGGACTCCGCAAAGCGGTACACCGGAGTCTGGATCCGGGAGATCTTGGCGAACCACTCCGCCTCCTGGTGGTTGAGGGCGTGAAGGGCGGGGAGTGCTCTCCCATTCTTAAACGTCATCGCAAGGGGGATGACGCGAGCGGAGATAAAGAAAAACTCCCGCTTCCACGACCGAAGACTGTGCTCGGTGGCGCAAATCTTCAGACCCTTGATCCGGTTGACCAGGGTGTACCACCCTTGGATGCACCTCCAGGAGTAGAAGGTCATCAGGCGGTCGACATGGGGCTCTACACCCATAATGAGGCACACCCACTCGAAATGGCGGATCTTCGCGATCGCCATTGGGTGTACCTCCGTCAAGTGTACACCGTATCTCTCCAGAACACGGTACACAAACTTCGTCAATGGGAACCTCAGATTCCCAAAGACGAAGAATGCAGCGTACACCCCTATCTTGCCCTTGGGGGCATCGTACACCGTCTGATGAGGCTCCGGAAACTCAGGCTCGAAAGGCTCAAGCATGAACTTCCGGACGATGTACTGGTAGAGGTCAGTAGGAAGAGCGCACTGGCACTCGCCGGCAGTGCTCTTGTCGTCCTTTTCGGACGTCGACGTCGGGTTCTCGACGAACAACTCAGCCTCCTCGGCAGTGGCCTCAAAGTCACGGGTAGAAGACATGTTTTGGATATACAGAACAACGATTTCAGAAGAATGCTCGACGGAATAGTGAGTATTCGCCGGAAATCGTTTTAAGAAGATGAAGAGAGAAGTGAAAGTGTGGACTGAGGTGCACCCTCTCGCCCTTTATATACTCATCGCAATTAATGCGATGAATTTAATGCGGAAGAGAGAGAAATCGCAAGTGCAATGAAACTATGACACGTGGCAAAGAGCAAGCTGGCAACAGCTGTTGAAAGGACGCGTGCCATTAATTTCGCGGCCACGCGCCCGAAAAATCGCGCCCACGCGCCTGAAAAAGCGTCTGGAATGACCATATACTGTCACGTCGCCATAACTTCCTGCACGTCCTGACACTGTCAGAAGAAACCGTCGGACGACGTTTCAACAGTTTGGACTGTTCTTATCCTTTCACCAACTCTTCGAATTTCAAAAAGATTCAAAAGTAAGCGGGAAAATACCCCTTACCTTGGCAACCAAGTAACTATAAGACAAGTGCGAGTACAGTGTCAAGGCAAAACCCTTCACATACTTAGCACCCGCAGGGAATGGACGCCAAGAATACCTTTGATAGTGTGTGCTCAACGAAGCGATCACAGTCTTCTTGCCTGATCATCGTCATGTGTCCCTTGGGTATCGCCTTCAGCTTCAGAGGTTTACCGATGTTCGGAATAATGTATTTGGCATACATTTTTCTTCAGAAATTCCGAAGAAGGTGTCCTAGCCGATTCATCACAGAAGGCCTGTGACACGCCTCAATCTCAAAATATTTCTGCATAATATAATACAATAAAGGTAAATTACTTCTCAAAATATTTTTGCATCAAACAACATAAAATGCACAAATAAAAATAAAGAATAACCGTTATTTGTTCCCACAGTTTACCTCTAAGCTCCTTTGTGACCTCCCTCCAACTTAAATGTCTCAAGCCAACTATTTCCCTTACAACATCCCCTAAAAAACTTGCAAACTTTGATCTGGTTTGGCCAGTGAACCTACCCAGATTATCAAACTCCACTACCAGTCTGACACCAACGGAGTTTGCATAATCGGTACGTAGCTTAGGTAACCTCGTCAACCCCCTTGTAGGTTTTTTCGTAGTAGCCAAACTGTTGATAGGTTCGATTGCCATCATCGATATATCATCTTCTCCTTGAGCGTCGTCGTCGTTGGCTTCCTCGCTGGAGTAGCCTTCAGTGTCGTCTGATTTAGCGTCGTCGTCGTTGGCTTCCTCATCGGAGTATAAAACATGTTCTTCTTCGATTGTTTCATCTATAAACTTCATCTTCGATTGTTTTTTCTGGAGTAGCCTTCAGTGTCGTCTGATTTGTGGAGTGGAAAAGTTTTTTAATAATTTGGAGTGTAATTTGATTTTGGAGTGTTAAATAATTTGGAGTTTTTGAATATTTGGAGCCAAGTTGGAGCTTTTTGAGTTTTGCCACCCCTTTAATTAAGATAGATTATTGGCATAGTTTTTAATTTAAATTAAAGGGGATAAGCGTGTTACTAGCGTATTAGGATATTTATATATGTTTTTGTATATTAGCGTGTTACAAGCGTAATAGACTCGTTTAAACAAATATATAACATATTTTAACCTAATCGTTTACAAAGTGTTTTTGTTTTATTTTTAGATATAACAAAGTGTTGTTTAGGATTTAATAAGCGTATCACAATCGTTTTTAACAAAGAAAGAGATACCCATTAGATGATTCATAAAACATGTTAAGAAAGCATTTTAAGATAATCCATATATATCATTCATCAAAAGATGCCATGCAAAAAGTACCATTACAATACATCACAAAAAAACCAAAAGCTAAGATCACCATCACTCCGCCTTGTCCACAATCTTCGACCAGCTCGTTAAAACTCATGTTGGTAACCAGAGTCCCACACACTGAGTCGTAGCATGCAAACTGTAGTTTCAGATAATCAACAGCCTTTGCCTTAAACTTAGTGTCTGGTTCCATCAACATGAGTTTACATGAGTCGAGGGTCTTTGATTTTTCAAATGTGAGTCTAGCCCTAATATCTTCGATTGTCTTCAACAAAGTGTCGTCTTTGTCTTTTTCAAGATATATTCTTGCTTTCACCATGTTCTTCACGGTTTTATCACAAGAATACATTTTTATTATTTTTTTGAAATCTTTAGTGTGAGTGAATAACAAAATAGATGTTACAATATATAGACCTAAATTTTAATTTTCGGTAGTTGAGACAGTAATTTAATGTAGTTAATTTTGATTTGTAGCCTATCTAGTAAGATATAGCTTATTTAAAGCGTACTACAAGCGTGAGATATAGTTTTTTTATTTTAATTAACTTTAATGTAGGCTATCATTACATAAATATTTTTTCAAGATTTTTGACAGGTGAGTATGTATAAATGTAATTAATTTCCCAAATTAATTTTGACAAGTGTATAATATAGAAATATTTTTCCCAATTTTGACAGGTGATAAAAATGTAATTAATCTCTAGTTTAAAAAAAAGACATGAGACAAGTGTGAGTGTTTCCCAAGCGTGGGACACCCTTTTGTTTTTTTTATTACAGTTACTATTCGTCCGTGAGTGTACTTTAAAAGTGTCTTTTCCTTTTTAATTTGTGAGCGTACTATAAGCGTTTAATAATTTTGCGTACATATTAACTGTTTGGTCTGTGAGCCTTTTGGTTATATATACCTACACCACATTAGTAAAACTCATATACCTACATAATTTTAAAATATTTTTTTAGTTAATAATGGATTGCTCGTCATCATCCACATCCTACAAGGATGTCCTCAGGAGGAAAATTGAGGATCAAATCGAGGCAGATAAAGCTTGTCAGGAAACTCTTACTGAAGAATTTGTAAAGACTAGCAACAACTTGGATGCCAGGGATGTCATTGCAAAATTTCTTACTCGAATGCCCGCTAGTACTATCCGAGATCTTGTTGTTTTTTTTATGGTTGATGTAGGACAGAGAGAGCTTGACCAGTAAAAACTTTTGGGCAAGGAAATTCTTGAACTAATTTCTCAATGGAATTGAAGTTGAAGTTTCTTATGTCACTCAGAGATTATTGATAATAAAATTTGTATGTTTGTGATGGTGTGTTCATATGTGTGTTTCAGTAATAATAAAATTTTTATGTTTGTGTTAAAACATTGATTCAATATGTAACTATTAACTTACATTACAACATGGTAACAGAAGACTAGAGATCTCCATAAGTCCATATCATAACATCTAACAAGTATCTTAAAGTGCATAGCAGTCAGTTTTGAAATCATTCAAATTTGTTGTTGCCTTTTCTTAAGTTCAACAATCAACTCTTCTCCGGTTAAAAAAGTGTTGTTATTTTCATGGAATACCTGTGCTTTCTTGATAAGAGTATTTCTGTGTTGGTTTACATCCGAGAGGAGGATTTTGCACAAATACTTTGACCTCAACCTATTTAGCTGTTTTTGCTGTTTACGGCCTTCCTTGCAAAAATTACACCCCCATGATCTCTTCCCATCATATTTCTCCATGTGTCTCGTAGCAAAAATACCACAATCTATTCCATTATTTTTTGTTCTCCATCCAATAGTCACTCTATTGATTGTTGCTATTTGGATTTGTTGAGCAATGAGGGTGTTTGCTTGTTTTAAGATACATGAAAAAGACGTTTTTCTAAATAAAATAGAAAGCAATTTAAGTATTTTGACAATTTTTATAACATGTGTGTATGTTTTTTGGGTTGAAGATATATATGTTTACCAGGAGTCTTTCCGTATCTTTCTTCAAAATTCTCTTTAATTGCTTTTGATTTGTCTTCTAAGCTTTTAAACTTTGCATAAGCTGGTATTTCTTGATTTGCGTTGTTGTCAAGTAATTCTATCACTCATGTTTGAAGATTGAAGGTAACCACAAAGAAATGATCATGTTGTAGAATTGACACGAGCACTATAGCAACCTCCTTGAGTGATTTGATTCCAAAAATTGTCATTTGTTTTTCGATGTTGTCTGAAAACACATCCACTCTTTCTTTGTCTGTGTAACCCCTTGACTCAACATAATGGTCACTTGTCTGTATAATAATTAAAATGCAGATGATTAAAGCGTTTATCGAGCGTTTTATAATAGTACAAAGAAAGTAGATTAATTTGTACCAGCACAGTGCTTGAAGCAAAGAATCTGAATGGTGATGCTGCAGATTTTTTCTTTTCTTCATAGTTCATTAGTTCAATGAATGCATCCACTGCATTGGTGGTTATATAAATGCTAGGACAGTAGCTTTCAAAGATCACATTGAACGATTTTGTGTGAGTGGACTTCTAGACCTCCTACCAAATGTCTTCAAGACTAAAAAATATGTACTCTGAAATTATTTCTTCATTTTCTGTGACACTAGTGGATACGTCAACCTCTCTCAGAAGATATGGAAATTTCAGTGTAATGAGGTTATCACTCGTTGACAATCTGGTGTCAACTGTTAAACTTAAAACAACGCATTTTATATTTGACTGAAAATTAATTGTAACTATAATTAAATACCTTCAACCCCTTTTGTTTTTTATTTATAATTAAAAACCTTCTTTAGCCCACTCAACCACTGTATTAACAACTTTATCAATATTTGCGCATGAGACATTGTTTTCTTGACCTGCATCACCTGCATTATTTTTTACGACAACCAAAGAGGTAATATGTTCAAAATAACAGCCTAAGCGTTTTATGAGTGTTTTTAACTGTGATTATAATCAAGCTGGTACATATACTTTTTGAGTAGCCACTAGATCACCAACATCTGAATCAATTGCATCACACATATGTAATAAGTTTAAAATAACAACATAAGCGTTTTATGAGCGTTTTAATTATACTTATAATTAATTTAGCCGATATACCTTTTTTAGCAGCCACTGGACCACCAACACCAACATCTGAATCAACAGCATCACGCAGATGTAATAAGTTTAAAATAACAGCATAAGTGTTTTATGAGCGTTTTAATTGTACTTATTTTTGAAATGGGAAAGAGAAACTTGAAAGAAGAAAATATAATTTTTTTCTCACCTAAATTAAAGAGTGATAAGCGTTTTATGGTGTCAGTTTCTTGTGTTTTAGGGACCACATTATTAGTGAATCTGTTTTCCCATTCACAACATCTAGCAAAGATATTGCGATTTGATGGATGTCTATCCTTTCCTTGTCGGACCAACTCGTTGATCTCTGAGCAAATTTTATCAAATTTCTTCAACTTTTTATCCATTGCCTTATTCCATAACTGTAAAAATAAAATATAGTTATTGTTAATTCAAAAACATTTTCAATTTATCCCTGACAGTTGTAATGAAGTTAAATAATAGTCAACCAACTCATGGGTGTGTGTTCCCAATGGCATTTGCAAACTTAAAGGTGAATAAACTCTTACATAATCATCCAAATCTTGTTCAGCTGTTTGATCGGCATTATCTGTTTCATATGCACTTTGACTATCTGTTTTTGATTATATATAATGTTGTTATATAAATGTTGCATTACATGAAATACATATAGAAATAAGAGATATGAGAGTTTTTTAAAAGAAAATAACAAGTTTCTCACCATGTTCTTGTTTCTCCTCAGCTGTAGTGTTTTTTTCAACTCCAGGTTTACCGGCAGATGCATCACCATATGTACCACCACATGCAGTCTCATCAAGCACCTTCCCGGCAGAACTAACTGTCACAGGAGCAGTAGTAGCAGCAGCTTCATCAAGTCCCTTCCCTGCAGCACTAACTGTCACAGCAGCAGTAGCAGTAGCAGCAGCAGCCGCAGCTGTCTCATCAAGTCCCTTCCCGGTAGCACTAACTGTCACAGCAGCAGTATCAGCAATAGCTGCATCAGCAGTCTCATCAAGTCCCTTCCCAGCAGCACTAATGGTCGCAGCAGCAGTAGCCGCATCAATCCCCTTCCCGTCAACACTAAATGTCACAGCAGCAACCTCAGTAGCATCTGCAACACCAACTGTAACATATACCTCATCTTCATCATTTCCATCATTTTCTTCTAAGGGAGTACCATTATTCTCCAAGTATTTTTCCATCTTATTAAGAGTAGTTGTTGTTATGTAGTTGACTGCAGGCATTGTGACGGGAGACCCAAATGGACCACATTTTATCTGGTATTCATGCGTGTAAAGCATCACAAGGAAGGTGATCGGACCGTTGTATTGAGCGTTGATATCTCTCCGGTATTCCTTTGTCATTTTCAAGTTTTCAATAATATAGCTGCACCAGTCCATATTTGGAATATCCGAGGTTTTATTAATTGCGGTGATGAATCGTTGATTGACTGTTGTTGATTATGTCATAAATCCTATACAGGTGTTGAACAATACAAGGAAATAATCTTAAACAGTTCACCAACTCCTTGATCCGCGACCAGTTTCTCTCTCACATGCTTTATACTTATTCTTGGAGCCGGGAATTGATTTTTGAACAAATCTGTAGTAACATCTTCCCCCAATCTTGGTCTACTCTTGTCTAAAACAGGAATCTTACCCATTGGTATCCCCAGTGTTCAATTCATTTAAATGGTTATTATAGTTCATGAGCAACCAATATCCCAAAGTTGTTTGAGTTTGGATTACTTGAAGTCTTAACATTGACCCGAAACCCATTTCTTCTACAAAAGTTTTTTGGGCAGGGGTCATTGCCTTCACTTCATCAACAATATTATAAGGTGCACACCAATTCTTCAATTTTTTATCTACAAATTCAACAAAAGGTTTTCTTGATGTCCTCTCGGCTGGCTTCTTTTCTTTAATGGCTTTCTTTTTTGGACGCTGAAAGTCCAGGTCAGAGGTGCTGTGTTCCACCTTTTCAGCTTTGACAACAACCTGTTAATTTTGTTTCAAGGTCTGAATCAGAGTCTACTTCCACAACATGTTTTGTTTTCACCTTTTTCACCACCGGAGAAACTTTTTTAGTCTTCCTTTTATCTGTATTTTCATCTCTCTTATCGTTTAGATGCTTAGCTTTATCAGTCTTGTTTTTTTTACAAATGAATCACATACATACAATAAAACATGGGGGTAGGGGATAACAACACGAATCACAAGTAAACAGAAAATGCTTATCAAACATCACATTTATAATTCTCATACCAAAGCCATAACACGCTTAGCATACGCTTATAACATGCTTTAATATCACATGTAGATTTATAAAACAAAGATATGTATTACCACAACAACATGCTTATAAAACGCTTTAATACATGATGGTAGCTTTACATAAGATGATTTAAAAAAATGCTTTGCAAAAATCAATTACTGATGCTTAAATTCACAGCGGTTACATTTTAAGAATAATTAAACCTAAAACGCTAAAAAATCATAAATTAACATGATGATTGTGCTTCGTCCTTGGTTCCGTTCCAGAAGTAGATGAGTTAGGGTTCTTCATTTCTCCTTATGCTTGTGGTTGTGTTTGTGCTTCGACCTTGTGCTTCACAATAGAAACGAATCGTTGACGGTTTTAATGAATATTGACTTACGAGGTTGTGCTTCACAGTTGAATTTTGGGAATAGCTATCGCTGTTAGGGGGTAATTATTTGACCCTTTTAAAAGAAGCTGAGGTGTGTGCTTTTAAATTTTAATCGTACGGTTAGGTATTATTGTACAATATAAATATATATATATATAATATTAGTGAGTGGTGGTGCGTTTAGGTGGTCATGATGGTGGTGGAAGGTGGCGGAGGTGTGGTGGTTCGTGGTGGAGGATGTGTGGTGGTGGTGGTGGGTAGTGTGTGGTGCTGGCGGAGGTCGGTGGTGGTGGTGGTGGCGGAGGTGTGGTGGGTGGTGGTGGTGGGTGGTTGTGGTGTGTGGTTAGTGGTTGGTGCTGAAGGTCATTGTGGTTAGTGCCAGTGGTTGTGGCGAATGTGGGTGGTGGATGGTGGCAGTAGGTGGTGTGTAGTATGATTGAGGATATGTAATCCATGAGACGATGACGGTGCTATCCCGTATGATGACCATGATGATTGGCCCAATTATGAAGACGACGATGCTAATATAATGATACCCACATGAATACATGGATATGACAACCTGGGTTGGTGGTGATTATCATAATGATGCTACTAACCTATATTGTACGGTTTGCATACGCTAACCCATACGATGGCGACTATAGCTTGTACGATGATCATGATGTCTATGATGATGATCACACATATATATGATGATGATCAATTATAGGTACCTATATGACAATACGCCACACAGACGCACGCACACACACACACACACACACACACATATATATATATATGTTGATGATGATGGTGACACCGATGTTTAATGACATGTTACCCGTATGATCGATGACAACCATGATAACGCATACGATGGTCATACTGATGGTAGCCTGTACGACTGATGATGTCGTTTGATGACGATAATAATTCATAAGATGGTGCCGACAGTGATCGCTAATATTGGGCGTTTTGTTTACGATAACCCATACGATGCTGACTACATACCTTACATGGCAATAGGTCATATATATGTTGGTGTTGATGATGCTGTTGACGATGATGATGACACTGATAACGAGATATATGTTACCCGTATGATCGACACCGACTACGATAGCCTATACAATGACCACGTTGATTACCCGCACGTCTGATGATGATGCTGTTTCATGGTGACGGTGATCGACGATTATGATGAGGATAACCAATATAACACATGATAATGATGATAACTTTATGATGTTGATCATCATCATAACACATATGGTGATGATGATAACCTATAAGATGAATGATACAAAATTACATACTTATTCATTATGATAATGATAACACTAGAATGTTATGAGCTTCTCTATTACGAAGTTGTAAATTTAAGATAAGATAGTTCAATAATGGATAAAATTTTAATTTTATTTAAAAAATATGATTTTTTAAACGAACTCAATTTTTAACAAAATTTATACCGGAATGTTCATAAAAAAAACTAAGTAAGACTATGTTTTTATATTTTTTTAAAAAGTTAAATATAATAAGTTATATAACATAAACCAAAATATATATATAATTAAATGTGTAAAAAAAATAGAAAAATAAAATAAAAATTCAAACCAATCTAAATTGTGATCACGGTCCCACCAATCTCAATCTTACAATTTCAAACCATTGATAAAACCCCTTTTCTAACTTCATAACCCTAAATCGAGAATCTAACTTCTAACTTTCTAACTTCGCTTTCTGGTAAGAATTTAATGCAATTTATGTTTCTAAACGTGAATATTTGTAATTCGTATTTACTGTGATTTATGTAGTCAATGATATTCGTAGACATCGCTTATCCTGGTTAATTTGTTCTGAACACACAAACTCATCTGACATAAAAATGCCACTTCTCAATAATGGAGTTAAGTTCCTGGTAGATATCGATAGCGATTCCATGAGTAGAATGGTATGTTAATGTTATCAAAAAAAATTTTTATGAAATATTTTACAGTTTTGCAACATATACATTCTAAGAACTTTTTTGTGTTACTTATAGCTCATTCTTAAAGCTGTTCATCCAATGTTTGCTGACATTAAATCGAATATCGGCTGTTGTTTGATTTATGATCAAAGTGGTAGAACATTTTCTGTAGTTATAATCAATGTACTTGACGACTTTTATTTTGGAACCGGTTGGACTGAAATAATCAGAGAATGTTGTATAGAAGCTGGAACATATGTTGTTTTTGAGCTTAAGTCAACATCTATGTTGAATATGTTTACTTTCAAAAGAAACATAAATGATCAATCCGCTACTATGTTATGCATTCCAGTCTGAAACTGACACGTCCATTACTTGGTAAGTTTTAATTTCTGTTTTTAATGATTGTTTCCAAATTCAGATGTCTATTAATTAACATGTTTAACAAGATTTCCCTGAGTGGTACGTGATTCAAGAATTGGGTGAAAATTACATAAATTTGCTTTTCGAGCTTATTGCTCCAGATAGATTTATGTTTAAAGTTTCATGTCTTTGGGATGGAATGGGTTGTAGGATAGAGGATGTATGGATTGAGGTTTTTAAACAAACCAACTTGAAAGGTGGTTCGTTTGTTGTGTTTGAAATCATATCAGATATTACATTTCATATTAATGTATTTCATAAAGATGGCATAGAATGTATCCTTCCTGGTCCAAATCAACTGTTTCTCAACTATCAATTAAGCAATCAAGGTAGTTCCTCCCATAACCAATTCATCTGGATGAGCAAAATGATGACTCTAAAATCGTCTTCCACATGAACGTCACCAAGAAATTGCTAAATTGAATTTTTAAATTTCTTTTTTATTTACAAGTATATTCATTTAAATTTTAACAATATCATATTAACTTTATAATATATTTGAAATTTGCTTTCACAACATCTTCCGTATCACATTGCTACCAAGATTGATGCCTATGACAGAATGCTAATCACTTTGGTCAATCCCGAAGGTCGTAAAAATATGAAACTTCCTGGTGAAGTGGCAAATCTGAAATTTAGATATTATTTACCAAAATGAAAAATTTTCAATGAGGAAAATGAATTACAGATTGGTGATAAGTTCAAATTTGAATATAACTTCAATGCAGGTACTTTGCTAGTTTCAAAAGCTGATTAGTGCAAGAATGCGCGTTGTGTTTGGTGATTTTTGGAACATTTGTGATTTGGTGACTTTGGGAAATACTTGTATGATTTATTTTCATATTTAGATGGTTATATTGATACATTTTTTAGTTTATTGTTTTGAATGTTGGTTGGTTAGTTTTTAAATGTTTTACTTTTATAGTTTCTTGTAACATCTATTTTGTTATTCACTCTTCTTTTGTTTCTCTTTTCTTTTGTCTCATGGTATGTATTGTAATGGTGCCTTTTGTATGAAAACTCTTAATGAATGGTAATTATGGAGTATCTTAAAACAAATCGTAAAAACAAAAAACACTTTGTTAAAAACGTTTGTGATACGCTTATTAAATCAGAAACAACACTTTGTTAAATCTAAAAAAAAACACTTTGTAAACGATTAGGTTAAAATATGTTATATATTTGTTCAAACGAGTCTATTACACTTGTAACACGCTTGTGTACAAAAACATATATAAATATTCTAATACGCTAGTAACACGCTTATGTACAAAGTCAGTTATTGAATAATTGATGGTTTTTGATTAATTGGAAACAAGAATCAAATTCTATTACGCTTGTAACACGCTTATGTACAAAAACATATATAAATATTCTAATACGCTAGTAATACGCCTATGTACAAAATCAGTTATTAATTAATTGATGTTTTTTGATTAACTGGAAACAAGAATCAAAGTCTATTACGCTTGTAACACGCTAATGTACAACAACTCCTTTCTAAACCCTTCTATATATACATATATATATATATATATATATATATATAATTTTGTTTTCAATTAAAACTCCTTTTTCACCCCCATAAACATTAAAATAATACACTTAAAAAAACCACAACATCCAGTATCAGAAGCAATCGATCTGAGGTTTATTGTTTTTGTGGTCAAGAAGCCATTCTAAGAAAATCAAGGACCACCAAAAATACAGGTCAGAGGTTCGACAATTGTGCATCTCAAGTTAGTGAAATTGCAAATAAAGTTGGAATTCATCACGTCTTTATGTTGATTGTTTACCCTAAACTCTATATTTTTTAACTTTGGGCAAAAAATGTGATTTCTTTATATGGTCTGATCGTGTTTCGTCCACAAGATCTTATGTGTGCACAAGATGTACAGACATAATTCCTATCTTTATAAGGACAAATAAGTCATTAGAGGATCAACTTGCAAGGAGTGAGCATCACATATTGAATCAGAAAAAGAAAAGTGAAGATATTGTATTTTATTTGCTTCTTGTTGTTTTTAGGGCTTTAAATTAGTTTTGTAATCTGAGTAAAAAGCTAAGAAACTTTGTTTGATTTTAGACAAGCTATTATGATGTATTTTTATGTTTCTGAACGAATTTATAGGCCTTTTAATGAGTAGTTTAGTTTGAGTGTTTTCAAAATGAGATATTTGACTGACGGGTGGTCCATGGGACAACCCTTAAGTGAGTTAAGACCGTTAATATTTATGCGTTTAATTGGTTTATCTTGTTGAATTATATAACTACGTTTACTCGTATAATGGCAAGTATGAGAAGATAGAAGATGGAATTACGAGAGCGTGGGCGAAAACGGTGAAGAAAACAGACTTAGAACGAGGAAGTTATGGCAAAAACAAGAAAATGAGTTTGTGGTGAAAGCCATCGTAGCTTACGGTAGCCACCGTAAGCTACGGTGGAGCCTGAAGACAAACAACTGCCGTAAGGCAGTTGTTACCTACCGTTGGCTTTTGGAAGCCACCGTAAGCTAAGGTGGCCACCGTAGCTTACGGTGGACGCGACGCTGCAGTTTTGTAACTGCCATTTATGATTGTATTTTGGACGAATTTTTGATTTATTATCATATCTTTTCAATACAAAAGACCGGAGAGACGACTTTGGAGTCCAAAGACACTATTGTGGTGATTGTGATTATTAGTTTGATGTTTGTGATTCATTTCTACAACCTAATTGATATGGTGATGAATCAAACGATGCGAGGCTAATTCTCTTTATGTTTTCCCTCGGATTGTAAGGTTTCTTATGATTGTTTTGTTGAATATTTATGAAATTTCTGAGATATTAGTTTGATCATATTGGTTAAATTATTATGGTGTTGATGTATTGATTGATAGATTATTAGTTTATCGATTTTGTGTTCTAACCTGTCAGTTCTTGGTTTTGTATTTAATCGAGATTAATCGGGAGGGATTTAGGGTTGGATAACCTAATTGGTTTTTGACTGATTACCTTGTGTCGTATAATCCAAGTACTTGATCTTCAATTATCGCAATCGTTTACATAAACACGAACTTTGTCTATTGTTCATCTCAGTTAAACATTAGATGTAACAATCACGGAAACCTGAAACCGAGGGAAAGCATATTTCTCATATTGATTAAAACTCGTTTATTTGTTTTAGTTCTTTATTGTTAATCAAATCAACCAACAAAATATTTGAGTTTATTTTCTGCATTTAGTTTAATATAGATTAATTACAAAGCTACTTAGTAACATATTTTCCACAAACTCCCTGTGTTCGATACCCGCTTACCGCTATCTAACTAGTTGTATTCGGTTTAGTTTTGAGTGAGTCTTCGACTTCACGTGATATTTTGGCGCCTTTACCGGGGAGTAGTGCGCAACGTGTGTTAGCTTTAGTAGTTTTTGTTTGTTATTTTCGGGTTTACGCTGGTTGTGTTAGTGTGCAGGTACCTACAGGTGTATGCATACTAGAAGATCTAATAGGTCATCACCACTAGTAATCGATCCCGAGATTGACAGAACACTTCGAAGAAACCGAGTCTTACTTAGGGAGAACAAGCTGTTTGGTTCTCCAACTACATCAAACAACAACATGTATTCACTAGTTCCCACTTCGGGTCAACCAATCCCGACTACACCTCCACCAAATCCACCTCCACCAATAACTACTAATATACCTAGAGCATCAAGTGAACTCCAACCACCACCCACAACCGAACCCATAGCTGCTCAATACACATACGCAACATCATCCACATTGCCATCTATTTCCAACCTCTTCCATACCTTTGGTGCATCATCATCTCAACAAAACCAACCACCAACCTTTCAACAATCACAATCAAGCTACCAATATCAACCCCAACCATTCATGCAACATTCAAGATCACAGGGTGATGGATATGGGTTTGGGTTTGACAATGAATTTGAAGGGTATGAAGTGGAAGGTTACTACATGGGTGGTGACGGAAGCAAAAGGGTAAATCCAGGAAATTTTGGTTATGGTCAATGGCAACAACTAGAACCATTGCAAGAGTTTAATCGACAACAACCACCACCGGCTGTCCAACAAAACGTTCAAGTACCACCAGTTCAACAACAAGCTCAACAACAACCACCGGTTGTTGTTCATCAACAAGTTCAACCGCCAATACCCCAACCACAATTTCAACAACAATTCGTGCAACCAAGGTCCGTTTATAGGCAAATGGGTCAACCAAGAGTACCAATGGGGGTACCAAGAAGGCATGCAAGAGAAATGGTGAGGGGGATTGAAGCCCATTTCCGACCGATAATTACCAATAATCCGTCTCCAGTGGTTATTCCTCACAATCAAGAAGGGAGGACATTTGAAGTGAGAACCAATGCACTCCAAAGTCTACCAAAGTATAAGGGGTTAGCAACGGAGGAACCATATTTTCATTTCGAGGCATATGACTCTATGTGCAACACAACTGGGGGTCAAGGTTTTTCGGAGGATGAGGTGAAATTGGTTCTTTTTCAATTTTCGTTGGAAGATAAAGCAAAGAGATGGTTTTACACATTACCTTCCGCATCCATTTACACCTGGGCCGAGATGCAACAACGATTTTTGGAAGAATTTTACACGACTCAAAAGACTAATGATGCAAGAAGGAGTCTAAGATCTTTCCAACAACAATCGGGCGAAATGTTTCACGATGCGTTTGAGCGATTTAATATGATGATCAAGAATTTTCCTCATCATGGTATTGCTCTTTGGGAGTCATTGAATGCGTTTCATGAGGGGTTGAGTATAGAAGATGAAAAAAATCTGATGTCGATTACAAATGGGTCATTTGGTACAAACTATGAACAAGATGATTGGGCATATTTGGAACAAATGGCGGTCACATCAAAGAGAAAGGCTCAAACCGGTAGAAGAGCAAGACCGGCAATTGGAAGATCTCAAGTACAAGCTGTGGAAGATGGAGGGGTACAAACCACTAATCAAGTAATCAATGTTTGTATAAATTGTAACGAGTTGGGTCATGCTTCGGAGGTATGTACAGTAGGTCAAGCACCGATGGAAAAGGTGAATGCACTTCAAGGGGGAGGTGGTAGGAATTACAACATGAACTCCAACACCTACCACCCCGGGTTGAGAATCACCTGAATTTTCGATTTGGAAACCCGGCCACGCAACTAACACGAAATTTCAAGGAAATCAAGGCAATTATGTTCCTCGCCAACAATATAATAACCAAGGTAATTTTCATGGCGGGAACAATCAAGGGTTTCAAGGTCAAGGGGGTGGCGGTCAAAGCAGGTCAAAGTGCATCGAGTAGAAATGAAGTGATGGAGATGCTCAAAGTGATGCAACAAGACATGCAACGAAGAAATCAACTCCATGAAATTTGCATGCAAAAGGATGAAGTTAGAGATAAAGCCATCCAATGGTTAACCACATAAATGGGTCAACTCGCAACTGAATTGTCGGACTTGAGGAAGAATAAAGGTCAATTGCCAAGCGACACAAAGGTAAATCCTTCTCATAACTCTTCTCGTAATGTTCCTATTAACCACGTTAGTGTTTTAAGAAGTGGTAAAGAATATAAAAAGGATTTATCACCGGGTTTGGTTGATGGGGAAGTTGAGGATATTACGGGTAATGAAAGTGATGATGAAATTGTAACAAATAAACTCACTAAACATGCCACTTTTGAAAAACTGTTACAAAATCCGGGTCAAACTTCAAATTTAAACGATAAAAATAAGGAAGTGGAACCAATTGTGGTCCCATTTCCCTCGGCTTTACTCGACCCGGGTAAGAAAAACATCATTTCTAGAAGGGGTCCTCAAAAAGAAGAGATGTGAGAAGTTTTCAAGCAAGTAAAGGTAAATTTACCTCTACTTGAGGCAATTAAGCAAGTACCCGCATATGCAAAATTTTTGAAAGAATTGTGCACTCAAAAAAGGCAGCAAAAAGTGCCTCTACGAGTGGATTTAACCGAACGGGTAAGTGCGGTTTTAAAAGGAGATCTTCCTCCTAAGATTCAAGATCCGGGAACGCCCTTAATTAACATTCAAGTAGGCGATTTTCAAATGTCTAAGGCGTTACTAGATCTTGTGGCCGGAGTAAGTATTCTTCCGGGGGGTTATACGACCAATATGATTTTGGTCCTTTAAAACGAGTTGAGACAACAGTTGTGATAGCCGATTTGTCCCATAAACTCCCCCAAGGAATTGTGCGGGATGTGATAGTAATAGTTGACGAATTTTACTATCCGGTTGACTTTTTGGTCTTAGACTACTCATCGGTTGATTCGACCCAACAACAAAATGTTATATTGGGTCGATCGTTTTAAACACCGCACATGCTATTATTGATTGTTGATCGGGCACGGTCGATATGGCTTTTGGGAATCGTAAAATGAGATTAAATGTGTTCACTAACGGATCTAATGCTTTATGTGGTGATGAGTGTATCATGGCAGATATTGTTGACATGTGTGAACCGCACGATGATGAGGACGATGCTTCGGAAGCATGTGTTTGTGATTTTTCTGAACAGGTACATCTTTGTGCATTGAGGATGGAAGAGAAAAATCAAGATGTGTTGGCGGTAAAAGAGGGACGACCCCTATGGACTCATCAAATTGAAAGTCTGTCAGCTGTGATCGATTCGGGTACAAAACCATCTTTGGAAAGCCCACCGAAATTGGAATTGAAGGATTTGACTAGCCACTTGAAGTATGCGTTTTTGGGGGATAATAACACATTACCGGTCATTATTGCATTTAATTTAGAAGAGGCCCAAGATCAAGAATTGTTGAAGGTGTTGAAGACGAATAAGGCGGCCATAGGTTGGACAATTGCCGATTTAAAAGGCATTAGTCCATCTATAGTTATGCACAAAATCATCACCAATGAGGAGGCAAAACCAACCCGAGAAACACAAAGATGGTTGAATCCCAATTTGAGAGAAGTTGTGAAGAAAGAGGTAATAAAATGGTTGGATGCGGGAATCATCTATCCCATATCGGATAGTGAATGGGTAAGTCCTACACAGGTGGTACCGAAAAAAGCAGGTATACAGGTAATTAAAGATGAAAGCGGTGAACAAATCGCCACCCGACCGGTCACCGGGTGGCGAGTTTGCATTGATTATCGCAAATTAAATGCCGCTACATCTAAAGACCATTTTCCATTACCTTTTATTGACCAAATTATTGAAAAATTATCGGGTCAAAAGTATTACTATTTTTTGGATGGGTACTCGGATTATAACCAAATTGCTATTCACCCGAATGACCAACACAAGACCACTTTCACATGTCCGTATGGCACTTTTGCTTTTCGGAGAATGCCATTCGGATTGTGTAATGCCCCGACCACATTCCAACGTTTCATGATGAGTATTTTTCGGATATGGTTGGGGATTCACTCGAGGTATTTATGGATGACTTTTTCCATTTTTGGTCCAACTTATGAAACTTGTCTCAATGAATTAGAAAAAGTATTAAAAAGGTGTGTTGAGACAAATTTAGTTCTAAGTTGGGAGAAAAGTCACTTCATGGTGCAAGAGGGTATCGTGTTGGGTCACGTGATTTCGGAAAGGGGAATGGAAGTGGATAAGGCAAAGGTCCGGGTAATATCATCTTTACCTCCACCTAAAAACATTAAAGGGGTAAGGTCATGTTTGGGGCATGCGGGTTTTTGTAGAAGATTTATTAAAGGCTTTAGTGTGATCACAATACCTTAATGTAATTTGTTGTTAAAAGATGCTCCATTTGATTTTACTAATGAGTGTTTGCAAGCATTTGATGTTTTAAAGGAACAGTTGGTGAAAGCTCCCATTTTACAACCACCGGATTGGTCAAAGCCGTTTGAGATCATGTGTGATGCTAGTGATACTACTATCGGAGCGGTGTTGGGTCAACGAGTTGATAAAAACCGGTGGATATTTATTATGCGAGTAAAACATAATCCGAAGCGCGACTTAATTATACAACCACCGAAAAAGAATTTCTTGGGGTGGTGTATGCTTTGGATAAGTTTCACTCGTATATTTGGGGGAGTAAGGTGATTGTTATTCGGACCATAGCGCGGTTCGATATTTGATGGAGAAGAAGGATGCAAAATCACGGTTAATTCAATGTGTATTGCTTTTGCAAGAGTTTGATTTAGAGGTTCAGGATAAAAAGGGGTGTGAAAATGTCGTGGCGGATCACCTATCCCGAATTCCATTGGAGGGTGTCGATGACCCAATGGAAATAAACGAACGGTTTCCCGATGAACAATTGTTAGCCGTGTCAACTACACCGTGGTATGCCCACTTTGTGAACTATTTAGCAACGGGGTCTATTCCAAGTCATTGGGTGAAGAAAAGAAGACAACGCTTCATGGCCCAAGTGAAACAATATATTTGGGATGAACCGGATTTGTTCAAGATTGGTTCGGATCAAGTGATAAGGAGATGCATTCCCGATTCTGAGGTGTGGGAGGTTTTGACTCATGCACATGCATCGGCGTGTGGAGGTCATTTTAGCGGTCAAAAGACGGGTTACCGGGTGCTTCAATGTGGGTTTTATTGGCCCACAATTTTTAAAGATGCAAGTGAGTATGCCCGACATTGTTTGAATTGCCAAAAGTTGGGTAGTATCTCAAAACGGGATGAAATGTCGTTGCAACCAATTTTGGTATTAAAGATTTTTTATGTATGGGGAATTGACTTTATGGGCCCGTTTCCAAACTCAAATGGATATTTATATATCTTGGTTGCGGTCGATTATGTATCCAAGTGGGTAGAAGCGGTAGCAATAAGAACCAATGACCATTCGGTAGTTTGCAAATTCGTTCAATCCAATATCTTTTCTCGATTTGGCATTTCGCGAGTTATTATTAATGATGGTGGGTCGCATTTCAAAAATTTCAACTTTGGAAAGCTTTTAAAAAGATATAATGTGAATCACCGAATTGCTACTCCTTATCATCCGTAAACGAGTGGACAAGTTGAAGTGTCCAATCGCCAAATTAAAAGAAATCTTGATGAAAACGGTGCGGGTCGATAGAAAGGATTGGTCTTCTAAGTTAAATGATGCATTGTGGGCGTATAGGACCGCCTACAAAACTCCTATTGGCACAACTCCTTATTGGTTAGTTTATGGGAAATGGTGTCATTTACCAATGGATTTGGCACATAGGCCGTTTTGGGCGATTAAGAATGTGAATGCGGATTATAAGGAAGCGGGTGAATTGAGGAAGTTGAAATTGAATGAGATTGAGGAAATCCGGGATGAAGCGTATGAATGTGCTTCCGCATACAAAGACAAACTAAAAAAGGTTCATGATGCAAAGTTGAGAAAAAGAACTTTTGAAGTGGGTCAAAAGGTGTGGTTGTATAATTCAAGGTTAAAGTTTTTTTCACGGTAAGTTAAAGAGAAAGTGGATGGGTCCATATATCATCATAAGAGCGGGCCAATTTGGTGATGTGGAGATCAAAGATGTTCAAGAGCAAACAAAACAAGTGGTGAACGGTCAAAGACTGAAACCGTATTTGGAAGGAAAGGACATCAATATGCTCGATGTGGATAAGGTGAGTTACTTGTTAAGCTCACCGGATGAGGAAACAAATTAAGAGGCCAAGGTATATTGTACATTTTAGTTTAGTTTAATTTAGTTTTTGTTAAGTTTGGTTTTAAAAAAAATTACCGTTCTCGTCTTTCATTAAGTTCGACTCGAGTGCGGGAAATTTTAACAAATTTCTTTACCATGTTGCGGACAACTCGGATTTTTCAAGGGGGATAGGGTAATTTTGTAATTTTTGGTTTTTGTAGTTTTTCGTTTTGTTTTATTGATTAAATTATATATATATAGGGAGAGGATCATGAGAGAACTCCATTTTATGGAGAGAACTAGAGAACTAATAATGAAGTATTTTTAATTTAATTAAAAAATATTTTTAAAATTTTTTTTCTTTCATCCTTCTTATATGTTGTTATTCTTCACCACAAAAAAAATATAAAAATAAAAAAAATAAAAAAAATTAACGAGCAATGCATATATGCATACACCGACTTTTTATAATGCATATGTGCAATAGTGTGCATTTTGATATTTGAAATAGTGTTGAATAGCATATATATAGTTGTTTGTATTGTTTATTTGCAATAGTGTTATATTATATACAAAAATTAAAAAAAAATCGATATAATGCATATGTGCATTATTGTTGTATTACATATATGTGATAATGTGTTTTGCATACAATTATTATTGTCGTATTTGCATATATTCATTAGTGTGTATTGGATAATGCAATTGTGTTGTATTATAAGCAATAAAACACTATTGTATATATGAAATAGGCATTAGTGCACATATGCACTACAGTACTACACCGACAAGGTTTTTTTTTTTTAAGTATCAATATCATCTTATTAGAAGGAGGAAAGAAACAAAAATCACAAAATAATTTTTTAAAAATAGTTAAAAATAATTCTTTAGTAGTTCTCTAGTTCTCTCTTTAAGAGGAGTTCTCTCTAGATCTCACCCCTATATATATATATATATATATATATATATATATTGATAAACCTACAGGGGCCACCGTAACCTACGGTATCCACCGTAGGCTACGGTGGATTTGAAAATCCCTACGTTAGCTAGAAACTGTCTTACGGTAGAGTTTTTGAACCAAGGCCACCGTAAGCTACGGTGTCCACCGTAGCTTACGGTGGACCCTGGAGCTGGGCGACGAGTTTCGTATTAGTATATAAAAAAAATTACAATTAATATACACCACATGCGGGATTCTTACCTCTTTCACCACATAATTCACCAACATCTTCCTTATCTTCCCCAAACCTTAAAACCCTAACTTCATTCATCATACTTTCATAACTTTCTTATTTCCTAACCAAATCAATTGTTTTTTGGGTCTAAATTGGCTAGAATCTTACAAGGTTTTCAATTATACCATTGTATTTGAGAGAATCACTCGTTTTGCTAGTCTATTTTGGATAATCAAATCTAAAATTTTGTGGGTTTTGGTGTATTTTGAAGTTTTGTTCATCTTCATCTTCTACAATATCAAGGTACATAATTTATTGTCATTCTTGATGGTGTATTGCAATGAAATTGTAAGTTGTTCATAATTGTTTCTATAACCACACTTGCTTGAATTGTTGATGTGAATAATGAGTTTGAATGGGTTATGGTTGAAGATGGTTAGTATGAGTTGGAACATAATTATGGGCAAATTATTAGTTACATAGGGGACATAATGTTAAAATTTTTGAAAAAATTGTTTGAAAAAGTGAATATGTGTCTAAGTAGCATCTTCAATCATAATGTTAAGCAAGTGTGGGGATGTTTAAAGTTGACAAGTGAATAACTTGCTCTTTTGTTGTTGTTTGTGTGTTCAGAATGGGTCGAAAAGGGAAAGAACTAGTTGGCTCGTCAAGCAATCCGGCTGAACAACCAAAGAGAAAAAGACTGGTACTGCAAGCAGAGATGGAAGAAGAGGAAGAAGATCAAATAAGGGAAAAGCCAATTTGGAAGTCAGGGTCTTTAGCAGATCAACCTCAAGACTGGCAAGCGGAGCTCTTCCATGATCAAATGAACGCGTTGAGGCAGCGAACTGATGCGTTTATTTGCGAAAAAGAAGTTAGAGAAGAGAATTTTGGACCATTTGGGGTTACCGATAAATTCAGAGCATTGGGTTGGGAAGAAGCTTTAAAGTGTTGGGACAACGAATCAACTAACTTATTTGATGTAGAGATTCAAGAATGGATGGCTACTTTACGACGGGTTAAAGGTAACCATCCATCAAAGGACAGGTTGATTGGTACCGTGAATGGGGTTCAAGTGGAAATGTCGTTTGGTAGTTTGAGATGGGTGGCAAAGTTTGATAGTAAACCGCAAAATCAGTATAAGTGCCCGGATTTGGATGATTTGTATTTGGCCCCCGAGAAGCACCCGATGTGGAACACCATGCTAGATAATCTGTTTTTGCCCGGGACATACACCGGGAAATTGTACCGAAAAAATTTGAAGATGGAAGAAAAATTGATGATAACGATAAGCATCAATAACAACATCCCGCGTCGGGGTGACAGGGTCGAGGTACGATATCCCGAAGTTCCAATATTATACACGTTGCTACATGGCTCACCGCTTATTTCATACCGATTTTTGGTAATGAGTAACGTATGGATAAGCCGAAATAGTGTGGACCGGAAGATCATACCACATTGTCGATTAATAACGGCATTGTTAAAGAAATATGGTGCTATTCAAGTGGTGATAAGGGGTCTTATAAGAAGTTCAAGCCATTTGACATTTCACATTTGGGATTCGGTTGGGTATATTCACAATCCGAACGGTACCATAAATTGAAGAGTGATTGAAGAGTGTGGCTAATACATGTGTTTTTGGTTACATGTATCAAAAATCAAACAAACTATGACTGTAGGTCACATTTTGCCACATATTTTTATAAGGTGGCTAGCTTATGTCACAGTTTTTTTTTCAAAGTGTGGCGAAAAGTACCTGAGTAGGTATGGAATGGTCACATGAATAAAAACATGTGTGGCCAAAACTAGTCTGGAAGGTTTTCAAACATGGTCAAAGACCTTTTAGCCACACATTTAAGCCGAAGTGTGGCAAATCGCCCAGACCACATGTGTGGCTAAAAGGCGATTTTCACGTAGTGGGTCTCAGCACGTCGCCATAATGGCCGCCACTCGCGTCTCTATGAAGCATTGTGAACTGGAGTAAATCTTGTGGAGAACTTTGTAGATCCTTTGGTACAGCCTTGGTAGTAGTGGCCTTAGACTTTGCATCTACGTTTGTGTTGGCTAAGACATTTACCTTTGGAGGTAGATAACATATGGCAACCTGCATCTTATATATTTTCTTCATCGTGTTAGGCTTGGCTATAATATGCGTGGAAGAGGGTCTTGAAGTCGGTGCTACAGATAACACAAAAGGTGATTTGAGTTTTGTTGGTATAGAGCGGTACAAGGGCTGGATTTGTTCTTGTGGTGCCAGAATTGGGGTTAGATTAGGCGTTGAGGTGTTGTACGTAGGTGGTGGTATTGCGGGTCGGTAATTTTGCGGTGGTTCTGGTGTTGGTTTTCATGCTAGGAGGGCCGAAATAACCAAGCATAAGTGAAAGCTTTTCCGTCATTATGGCCTCGTTGATGGTCGGATTTTCTGCGGCCCAGAGTTGGTTAAGTTTGGCTAACAAATTTCTAATTGTCGCCCATTCCCGTTGGGGAGGAATATGGTTAGAGAATGAAAGCACCATTTAAAAAAGGGCCGATTTGAGATGGTCAATTTCCCGTTTTAGCCTTTTGTAATAGGCAAACACTCCCAAGAATTTAGAGAAGGTGTGAACAAGACATTGCTGCTAAATTTCTATATTTTTCATTCATACTAAAAACAAATACAAACTATAAATAGCCATCAAACCACTTACCCACTACTCTAAATAAACTAACCACAATGAATATTAAACTACCCACTAATAACTTATAGAGCCATTACTAAATAACTAAAATAAAGTAGTAAACAAAATTAGTAATTAAATTAAAACATACACGTATCACAAGTAGTGTTCGTTCTACCTACCTTTTCTTTGATTATACAACTATGTTTTCTTTTGTTTCTTAGCCTTTTCTTACAATTGTTTCTTTCAATATTCTTGACACTTGTTTGCCGAAATGCAAATATAAGAACAAATCTCCTCTTGCTACTTATATGACTCCAACGAAAATCAAAAGCGGTTTGTGGACACAAGTTGCTTAAATTATCTCCTTCCATGATCAAGAAACCCATAGCAACCAAATATAACTCAAAGTTCGAAATGAATAAAGCTAAAATTCTGTCGATTTTTCCAATTAAATGCTCTATCTCGTATGCTAAAATTCAATCTTCACCGTCGGCGTCGACCATCTTCACTCTTCGGTCTCCACCGTCTACAACCTTTGGTATCCAATCTCTAGTCTCCACAAGTCATCTCCACCTCCAGCCCGTCAACACACCGGTTGGTCATCACCTCTTACCCTCATCTCACGACGACCACCTCCAAGCTCCAGCCCTTTATCGTCATATCTTCTTTCTCGATAATGCATTTTAGATTTTCAGCTGCTAGTTTGTTAGCTTGTTAATTATAAATTTTTATATTGTTAATTACACATTTGTTCCAAAGGTTTGTTAGACTGGTAAATGGTAACTACAGATTTTTTTTATTTTTTCATATTTTCGGATATCCGTTTCACTATCCGAATCCGAATCCGTATCCGAAACTTTAGATACGTATTTGGATAGTGAAATCGACTATCCGAAATATTCGGATATTCAAAAGTCGAATAACCGAAACTCCGAATATCCAACTTTGAACCTCTTAAAAGCATCATTTATCTCACCTCTACTCACAGCCTCTTAAAAGCATCATTTATCTCATCTCTACTAACAACTTCTTAAAAGCATCATTTATCTTACCTCTATCCTAGTGACACTCACAAAATGAAACTTGGGTGTTTTTGTAGAAAAAGTAATTCATATCCCCTCTCTCCTTCACATCATATCCTCTCTCCTACACATCACCATCTCTCTCCTCAAAAATATTCTTAAAAACACCTATTTTAATTGCTCTTACTTCGCTTTCGCATTTCACTGTTTCATATAACTCATGATCTAGTGGAACAATCTCTTTTGGAAATTAAAACCAAATTTAATTTAAGATCAATAATAATCTTATAGTTCAAAACATACCAAATTATAGCATATACGATTAACCTAAACGAATCTCAAAATCGTCAACTAATCATAACCAACTGAATATAACCATATTCACTATCAATAAAAGAATTCCAGAAAGCAATGTAATCAATCGTATTACGCAGAAATATCGATAACATATGTGCATAATATGTTTACCTTAATTTGCACTTACCATATTATTTTTTGTATCACATTTTATATGAACTAGTAAGAGAGCCCGCGCGTTGCGGCGGGGATGAAACAAGAATTCCATTGATAGAATTTCAATTTGTTATTTTGCCAGCATTAGTTGTGCGTTATGCGAGAACTTTTACGTATGGTATGGAATGGAAACATACGTCAATCACATATTGCCACAGTTTGGTTGTTCCAACATATTAAGATGGTAGAGAATCAATAAAATACTACAATTTTGTCCATGATGTGAGTCAATTTTAAACAAAAAAGTGATTGTTTAGAACCATTTTGTTTTGTAACATCCTTGAAGAACCCAATTAAATTACGGTATCAAATACAACAATTAATACACAATAAAATTGACATTTTTACTAACCCGTTGTGGGTTCGTGATAGGTTAAATAAATAGTAGTCTCTGCCTAGGTTATTACATAATATTCTCGGCATGGGTAAAAAATAATAGCTATGTTTTCACACCCACAAAAAAGAAAAAAAAATCAATAATTAAAAAATAATAACAAGATTGCATAATCATTCTTTCTGTTTTTAAAATAATTTATATAGAAAGTGTAGAGGGTTTCAAAAGCTAAAATACATCTAACCTTTTTACTTCATTCTAGTTTGAAACCATGTAAATAATAAAGTTGATATTTGAATCCATCATTTTGTGTTATAAAGAAAAGATAATGTTAAAACAGAACAAAAGTCAACATTGCCATGAAGAAGTTATAGCAGGCATTGTTAAAAGCATCTAGAAAGGATCGGGCGATATTGGCAAGAATGTCCCGATCATAACGGGAGGCCCGACTTGTTTAGGCTTGTCCTTTCAAAAACAAACTTTGTTAAGGCATCAAGTCGGAATTTTAACTCAGACCTCATACTACCCAGCTACATATCACAAACAAAATATTACAACTTTGCAAAATTAAAATATTATAAAAATAATATAAAAATGCATACCTCCTTCGATTGCTTTTGAGTGTTTTCCTTCACATTGGCTCAGAATGTAGCAAAATGCTCGTATGATAATCGACTCCTAATAAGTTAAACACTACTATAATAATAATTCTGGTATAATTTGCCAAATAAATTATTTTACATGAATGAACTTATGTAATATTATTCTCTAGATTTGCAAGGGCGCGTATATTTACCTGGATTGTCAAAAAAAATCTTTGCCATCAACCGAGGTCCTTCCTGAAATAAACACAGAAATAAAATGTTTATAAATGTGTCGGTTCACCTTAAGTTTTAGCTTTCATCTCTAATAGGTCAAATAAACGAAATCATTAATAAAACTAAAAGAAATGGGTATAACGGGTAAAAAAAATTAAAATCATATTTACCAATCAAGTTAACTATTAATATATTTAACAATTTGCAAAAAAATAATAATAATAAATAAAATAAAACCCAACCCAACCCAACCCAACCCAACCCAACCCAACCCAACCTACTTCATGTGGGCTTGTTAACAAACCATGAGTTCAATATACAGTTCGATAGGAAGTTCGTTTAAATATCTTTCTTTTAATTACCGAAGGAGGGCACCGACCGATTGTTGACGGTGTGCACTGACTGATTATTGACTAAATATATACTAAGGTGTAGCTGAAAACATGGCACTTCGGAAGCCGGAAGGTGGACACCGGCCTACCGTCGTACAGCCATGAATTCGCCCCTGGTCTAAGACATACAACTTTTGTATCTATTCGAGCATCCACAATAAGCCAGTCATTATAAGTTGTTTTGGGTGCCAAGTGACACTAACACCTACTCAATCAATCAGTATCTGTCTTTTCTAACCTAATCACAACCTCTTAAAAACACCATTTATCTCACCTCTTTCCTAGTCACACTTACAAACTAGAATTTCGAATTTTTTGTATAAAAGGCAATCCACACTGTTTCTCCTCCACATCACCATCTCTCTTCTCAAAAATATTCTTAAAAACACCTATTTTGGATGCTCTTACTTCGCTTTTACATTTCATTGTTTCATATGACTTATGATCAAGAGAAACAATCTCTTATAGCAATTAAAACTAACTTTAATTTAAAAATATAAATAATCTTCGTTTAAAACAACCCAAATTAAAGTATATAAGATTAACCAATCTCAAAATCATCAACTAATCATAACCAACTAAACATAACCCTATTCACTATCAATAAAAAAAATATTCCAGGATTACGGTGTCATCAATCGTATTACGCAGAAATAGAGATAACGAATGGGTTCGTGGTAACACTATAATATCGATAAATATATATATGTTGACCTTAATTTGCACGTGCCATATTATTTTCTCCATCACATTTTATATGAATAACTAATTAAGAGTGGTTGATGTGGTTCTAGGTACACATATCGAGACAACTAGTCTCAAATATGTATAACAAGTTTGTTCCTTATATTTAAAATTAAAGTTATGGGTGTTGCGGTTTTCTTAAGATATAATATTATAAATCTCAAGAACACATCAAAAGATTTACATGTTACAACAATAAGCAAAAGTTATAGCATGGCTAACGCGTGAATCATGAAGAGAATAAACTACATCCGATCTATAACACCAAATAAGATAATGATATTTGAAACCCAAAATAAGCACATAAATTTATGAAAACCTTAATTAGGGTCTTCAAAAGCGCGAATGTGAATATAAGCACCAGCCACTTTTATGGCATTCAAAAGAAAACATGCCTAGGAAATCAATCGTATTATGCATGAGATATCTCACCAAACATAGCTACTTTATATAGCTATATTTTCATACCCACAAGAACGCATCACTATGTTCGTGAACGTACTTTATGTTTGTTCATTTACAATTGCTTAGGTTTGATCATTAACGCTCATTTAAGCTAACTACATCATTATACGAAGCTATTTATGTAAAACTAGATTATTATTATTAGAAATAGGATATTAAGACAATTATGAAATAAGTTTATTAAATAAATAATATTTCAAATATTATTTGCAAACAAATATTCATTATAAGAAAATACAAATTGATACGTACTTAATTTATTCTTTTGAACTAGTTGAGTGCACGCGCAATGCAGCGGGGTGTGCACGTAACTTGACATTGAACGTATAGTATGTGTTATTACATACGTCATCTGATGACAGTGTGGACGTAGCCCGAAATTTGACACGTAACTCGTGCAATGCTAGTTTCGTGTAATCGAAGAATGAACACACGTAACTGGCCCGGAATGCACGTTACCAACATTAAAACATGCTTAACCAACACCACGCGTGTAATTCATAACGATTACCGGTGCAGGGCGCTATGTTGAGTGTTTACCAAGATTTGGTTATTGCGTTACGTGGTGCTGAACACGCGTTTATCGGCCCCGGTGCATGTAAACAACGACATTTGCGTAACCGGTGACGAAAATCAAGAAGCAAACCCAAAATATACAGTAATATCAAATAAATCACTTTTGTAAACCAACCCTTTTTGGCCCTAAACCCGTTCCGACTCGACATCGGTCTGACCTGGCTCCTATCTACTTGACCCGAACCAAATTACCCATTTTTCTTGTATCGACTTGTTCTGACCCTAATCCACTTTTACAAATGACCCAAGCTCACCCGACTCGACCTGTTACTAGTTCTACACGGTAATCGCGTAACATGTTAGCTTTTTAAAACTAAAAAACTATAGCAATACCATACTAAAATTAAAGAGAATAAAATACTCGTTTTAATGATGTATTTATTTTAAGAAAAATATTAACGTGTGAAATTATATGGCCATTAAAAAGTTGAGGGGTAGTTGGTTTTGAATTAGGGGGCATATGTGTAACTATTATCTAAATTTACAAAAAATATAGTGAAGTTGAGGGACCAAAGTTAAAATGTTATTTTAAATGAATGAAAAGACTTAATTACCCTTAATTTTTATATTTTTGATGCATTGTGTGTTTTAAATAAAGCATTGAGTTTGGTACCTCTTAAAATTTAAGAGGTCCCTCACTCATGCTTTATATATAGTATAGAATATATATAGATAAAAAAATTTCTTCTTAATTTCCATTATAACAAAAATGATAAGTATTATGTAAACCCTAGAAGGAAAATTGTTAGACGTATACTAAATTATCTGTTGAGTATGTTGCCTGTGAATTAAAAAAAACGAAGAGAACTTTTTGTAACAAAAATAGGAGCTTGAATTAATAATCTCGGTCAACAACCCAACTTTCAAATTTTCTATACATAATATCATGATATGCAATGAAAGTACTTCCGTAACTAAAATACATAACAATGTTAGTTCAATAATGAAACAAGTCAACAACTCTGTAAATATAGATCAACTAAGGTCAGGTATTATGCTTGGGCTGATGAAAAAGGTATTATGTTATGTTGGTGCCTACAGAAAGCAAACTGATTTTATATGCAAACTTATTTTTATTATAAACAATCAAACATGCTTCATGTAAGAATCTAACAAACATGAAAATTGGCAACGTTATGTTTACCTCTGGATCGTTTAAAACACATAACTCTAACGATCTTATCACATACTTATTCATCATCTTTTGGGCAACCTTATCAGAAACAAATCCTAACTTTGCCACAACTTGTAAAATAGATTTCAGTTTTTAAGGGCCACCAAAGTTCATAACTCTTTGAATCAGTTGCATGATGTCACGTTTCATCAACTGATATGACACAGATACATCTCTGATCTAAGTAAGTGCAGAACAAGCTCACTCAACCTGAGAAAAATTACATGTGGCTTACAAAAAAAATTAAAGAAAAATTACTTAATAGTGTAAAAAAAAGGTCAACTCACTTGCTGAAAATGCAAATCAATATATTAGGTATAAACATGATTGGTTTGTAGCTTAGAGACTTGGCAGCACCTTTGGTTGGTCTAACTGTACCTAAATATTCCATTACACAAGACTCAATATCCATAACCACTACTTACTGATATACCCAAAACCAAAACCGAAACTGAACCGATTTGGAACCAGTATTATAGGAACCAGTTTGGAACTAGAGAAATCGTACGTTGGAGTCTCCTTTATAATCTTAGAAACTGAAACCGATTCCAAACCGGTTAATTCGAACTAAAACCAATCGAAAACCGATGAAGAAAGCGAAAACCAGAAAATGTTCCTTAAAACAATAAATGCATTTTTAAAATTGTGTCTTTTATAATACTAAAAATAGCTAGAACCCAAAACCAAAACCAAAACCAAAACCAAAACCGAAACAGAACCGGTATTATAGGAACCCGTTCGGAATTGGAGAGATCGTACGTTCGAGACCGTTTTATAGTCTTTGAAATTGAAACCGACTCCAAACCGGTTAATTCAAACCGAAACCGGTCAAAAACCGTTTAAAAAAACAACCGGCGAAGAAAGCGGTTTCAAGACAAACCAAAACTGGTTTACTGGAAAATATCTCTTTAAACTATAAATTAAATAATGCATTTTTAAAATTGTGACTTTTATAATACTAATAATTTTATTTAACAAACAGAGTAAACATGAAATCTTAATTTTTTGAATGGGTGTTTTTCATATTAAATTTATGATATTATCCTAACATGAATTACCATGTGGAATATTAACAGGAGACCCGAGCTGCAAGAATTTAGTGTGATGGTTTTAAAGAACTTGGGGCACCATTTGTCATCCAACAAGTTGTAGGCTTGCAATATTTAAAGAAAATGAATACGATTGTCTTAATAGAAACAAGTCAATGTTATTATAAGATAAACCAAACCTCGATAATCTAATGGAGCTCGATGTCCAAAAACTTCTGATGTTTTGGTTGTGACAAAACTGTAACACTCGGAAAAATTTATCACTAATGTAATCATGATTAGCCTTATAATATCATTTGATGAATAAATCTTCCTTTATTAAGATCCAAAATCTTTCAAAGTCAACAAAAGATCCAAATTTTGACACATAACGAGCATAACGTAAAATAACCTCGGGCAGCGGGCCAAAAAATAAATAAATCATTAATATGATTAAATGGCCCAAAAAATTTAAAATATATGTTAAAATATTTGAGATAATGTATGAACATAATTTTAGAAGGCTCGAATCGCAAATACTGATAAATAAGTAAACAAAAACCAGTACAGGACCCGACACAAACTATTTTCAGAAAAATAGTTTTATAATCCATATTGTCAGGATTTGATTTCGTTGAAAGTCTAACAGAAATTATAAAAAACGGGATCCAATTGATTATCTAAAACTCGCAATACATTAAACCGATTAACCAAACTATTTATATTATAACCCAACCCCTTCACCCCCCCCCCCCCCTTGGGCTGGCTGACCTTGACACCTCACCACCCTACCTCCTTTTTCTCCCAATCCCTTGTCACCAACTCAAAACTCCAAAGATTACCTTCCTAATCTAGTATGATGTGTTGTAAGTAACTTGGTTAGTACACATAATCCCTATTATCCAACTCACTCACTCTATTCCCTCCCTCTTTCTCTCTATAACAAAGCACACACACACACACATATTTCACACACACCCACATTCAAATTCAAATCACAAACACACACTCATAATTCAAGATTAGATCAAGAACAATGGAGATTAGTAACTAGGAAGAGGATTAGGAGGAAGGATCATCACACCCACAACCATCACATTCTCATCTTCATCCTAAGATCTTCAAGAGCACAAGTAACTTATGTTTATGAGTTAAATTCTAGGGTTAAATATGTTAGATTAGGTGTTCTTAGTTAAGATTGTGCTTGAAGATTTGAAATTATGGATGTTGATGTGTGTGTATGTGAGACGTGTGTATGTATGTGTGTGTAAGTGGAAGGATTGAACCCACTTACACATGCATACATTCATCTTGAAGTTCATACTTTGATTGTTAAGATTGATTTGAAGCATTGCTAGAATATTTGATATTTGGGTGAAATCATAGATGAATTTGGTGTTTGAGCTTGATGTTATGATGAATTTTTATTAGCTAATGTTCAATAGGAATAATTATATGAACATGAATATTGAATTGCTAGTATTAAAACGGAAATTGGCAAGAACTTGGTCATAGTTGCAAATTGGGGAATTTTTGAATTACTTGGATTAAAGGATGAATATGGTGAATTAATGAAATACTGAAAGTGATATAGATTAATATTAAGTGAAATTGTAGGATATATGCTAGTTGAATCATCAAAACTATTAGTTTGAAAGATAAAACTTGAAGATTATTGAAATTGTTAGATTGCCAAATAAGGAAACTTAGTTGAAAGAAAAGTTGAATATTTGATTATGATATCAATACTTAGCATATATGTAGTTGATATATAATGAATTGCATACTTGAACTAAGATTGGATGCATTGTTAAAGTATAGATTGGATTAGCATATGAATCAATTGTCACTTACTTGCTATAAGTAGAAACTTTGAAAACTTGAATATTAAAAGAATCAAAATTTAAATAGAACAATAGGATGCATGAAACTATATCAAACTAGTTTAATGAGATAAAAAAGATTCAAACTTAATAATTATTGAAAAGATTGAATTAGATAAGATTATCAAAAATTAAAAGTTACTATAATAGGAAACTTTGTTAATTAAACACTTAGAAAATTCATAAAAATGATGAACTGCATGAACTAATGATTTGATTATTTGAATGACTTGATGAATTGATAATAATAGGAATAATCACAAAGTTGTTGAATTGATTCTTAAAAAGGACTTACATGGTTACACACATGTTAAAACCTTCCAAATATGAATAAGAATATAATTGAAAAGTAATAATTTGGCTTGTTGTGAGAATCATGATAATAGTTTGAAATCTGGATTTTTAATTTTATTATGATGTTTGATCATGTATGAAATGATAAGCTTGATTAGTGACATTATTAATAAACTTAAGTTACGACTTAGAAGCTTGAAATTGATTTAAATGTGTTACATGAAACTATGTGATCAAATCTGGAAATAAGGATGAATTATGTGTTATAATGTGTATATTTTGTTCATAGGGTAACTGGTGTGTACTTACTTGGCTTATTTTACTTGTCGGTAACTTAATAGTAAAAAATCGTCTTTTAAACTTAAACCGACACGACGATTAGTGACGTTTTAGAACAGCCTCTAAAGTAATAAAATACTCATATATAACATGAGTTAGTATAAGAGAAGAGGGCAATATAACAAAACTTAGCCCTAAACGATTCGTGTCGCGAAAACCGACACGAAAACTTTTAAAATTTGCTATTTTAAGAAAATACTAACTAAACTGAAAAATAACATATTTTTGTAAAATAACTCCTAAAACTTAACTAATATACGTAACAAGTGTTTTCCAAGACTTAAAAGTTATATTTTATACGAAAAGTCAAACGGTTCGTTTTTAACCGCAAAACCGACAAGATTCATGAAAAATAATAAATTAATATTTTCTTAATACTTTCCAGAAACTAAAGCTTTAATATTTATTATATTTATATATTTATTAATTAATTTAATTATTAAGACAATAGTTAACAAAACCCGAACTATACGTACTCGTTAACTTGATAAGAAATTACTTGCTTATGTGCTTATTTGGTCATTATACTAGGATTAACAATAAAAGACTTTTTATAAACTAAAACTCAAACCAAGTTCTATTAACAAAACATGTACTAATATAGGCACGCAATTTTTTAAACGAAAAGCTTCAACCGTGAGTTTCTCTATCGACCCCTCGTTTTCGAAATGTTTTTATTTTGTTTTGGGGGAAAAGCATATTCTTTCTACTGATTTTGTTGAGATTTTTATAAAGCATTTTATTTTGGGGCGACCCCCCCCCCCCCCTCCAATCGCGTTGGGTTAAAAGTGAGAATATTTGAGTATGGTAGGTATTGAGCTATCAATGTTGATAGTCATACACTTGTTGTATTTCTTGCTAGTCTACAACAGTACGATTTGTTAAAAGATAAAATGCAATGTTTTATGAATTTTAAAGAATTAATTACCTTGTTAAAAGAACGGTAAGGAAAGTATACTTCCATTGTTTATGATAATAGATGATAAAATAATGGTCGTTGAACCATTGTATGGTGAGAATTAATATGTACTCGTTTATTATATTTCCCGATAAATTGATATAATGTTGTTTATGAAGATTTTTATGATGACTTGAATGGAAATTTCGATTGCCTTTCTTTCATTATAATATATATGTAAATATATAAGTATATGTGTGTATATATATATATATATTATTTTCAATAAGGAGAACTCACCAACATTCGTGTTGACATTTATTTTAATATGCTTTTCAGGTAAGTGATGACTTCGAGGGGAAAGGAAAAGAGAGCGCTGGATGTGTGTTTGAATAATGTAGAAACTGGGATTTTAATAAACCGTGCAGTGGCACGTGTAAAACTCTGATCATGTAATAAATAATTTATTAAATAAAAGTTACTTTTATTATTAAAATATTGTGCTTTATTATGATTGGCTATCGGCATCTGTCACAACTCGAATGACTTAGTTAAAGTCTTCCGGTGCCTTGATTAAGGTTTCGATGTGTGACAAAACTTTTTCTGCGGAGCTCCTCAGGAAGAAGATTCCGATCTATAGCAGCGCATATAATAAAAATTAGTCATACTATACACCTTTATGGATAAGTAAAGTTTGGTGTATGCTCTTCTAAAAACATAAAATACACATTATGTTTAAGCATATAAATTATTTTATCTGCAAATGAATACCCAAAACAAGTCACAACCCATAAACAACAGCTTTAAATTAAGCTACTAACTTCCAAGAATTAATTAACCTGAATGTGAAAAGATAGAATTGGCATGTTTTCCAACTAAAAAGGGTACGTATGGTATTTTCATGCTAACCATCTGTCATAATTCATAAGCCCTGAACAAATGTACATTAGATTTGATAATCATGTGTTTATGATAAACTTTCATACTAAAGTAAATACAAAAACATGAAACATATAAAGAGAAACAACACCTTCTCTTCCTCGGGCAATAACGGTTAATAGTAATTGCCGCAATAGCTTTGGTTCGAAGAGGGTTCCATGTGAAAATTCAGAACAGAGAACGAACATGTTGACGATGAATTGGTCGCCTAAACATTCACGTGCAAATAATCAAGCACTTCGTTTCATTGGAATTTCATTCCCATTTTCGTAAACAATTATCAATCGCATATGATTATCATATGAGTTTAGTAGCAGTAAAGATAAGCACTAATGAACCTACCCTCAAACCACAAATTTGAGGTTCTCAATGAAGAAGCACATACTTTACGATTCAACTTTAAGAACCTTAAAATCCCTTAATTCAACCAACAAACTGAATGTAAATCAAAAGGAATACCTCATTCATGTTTTACGATGCGATTTAGAAGATATGAAATTAGCAAATGCGTGGAGGTTTGTCGCCCTAACTATAGCCTGGATATAAATCCCCAAATCATAGTTATAAGGTAGATTTGTAGCCCTGGATATGGGAACGATTAATGTGATGATTGAAAAACTCATTCAAGTGATTGCACCTCCAAAATTGATTGCACATATTGATTGCAATCGAAGTGTGAGAGAGGATTCAAGAATGAATTGCATGTATTGATTGCAATTGAATGGTGCCGATGAGTCATTTTGAAGGGTACCGAAATGTGGCTGGAGGAGAATGAGTCTGGTTGTCATAAATAAAGTTGTCTAATATAGATAAATAAGAGTGGTTGATGTTGTTCTAAGTATACATATAGAGACAACTCTCAATGGCTAAAATGTGACTATGTCTAACAAGTATGTTCCTTATATTTAAGATTGAAGTACATTTTTATTAAGATATACTGTTATAGATCTCAAGAACAGATCAAAAGATTTACATGTTACAATAATAAGAAAAAGTTATATCATGGTTAATGCGTGAATCATGAAGAGAATAAATTACATCCGATCTAGAACACCAAATAAGAGACTAACATTTGAATCTAGAAATAAACAAATAAAATAAAAAAAACATTAATTCGGGTCTTCTAAAGCGTGAATGTGAATATAAGCACTAGCCACTTTTATGACATTCAAAAATCTCATCGAGTATTCATTTGATCTACTTTTTCTTTCATTGGATAAAGTTAAAATACAAAAGAAGACAAAAATGAGAAGTGTGAGAAAAATTTGTTGTCACACAAAAATTTCTTACAATAATAAATAAATCAGAACTCAAAATATAAACAAAAAACGAAAAAAAAATAAAACCAAAATGTTTCCCTGTCATTCTCGTTCCCAGGACAAAAAAACTCATTGAAAAGACACAATGCCAAGGAAAAATACACAATGATGAAAATTAACAAAAGACACAATTTATATAAAAAAACATAATAGATCACAAAATACAGCATAACGTCGAACAAAATATAACACTATTAAGAAAAAAAGACACAGTTTAAAGAAAAAAGAAACAATTAATGACGAAAATAAACAAAAAAACACATTAATAAACAAAAATGCATAATGATCTCTTTTCCTATTCATTGTGTGTTTTTTTAATGAGAAAGACGGAAGAAATGTAATTGTTTATTTTACTTTTTTAATAATATTATTAATTTTAAGTTATGATTTCTTATTACACTTTTTTAGGATTTTTTATCACAAATCATTCTTAGAATTCTTATTTTGGTTTTCTTTTGTAAAATAACCTGACCATTCTTTGATTTTCTAACTATGTTTTCTTTTGTTTCTTACCTTTTTCGTACGATTGTTTCTTTCATTTTTCTTGGCACTTGTTTGTCAGAAGTGGCGCCGTTTGGAAATGCAACAATAAGAACAAATCTTTTCTATCTACTTACATGAATCCAACAAAAATCAAAAGCGGTTTGTGGGCACAAGTTGCTTACATTATCTCCTTCCATGATCAAGTAATCAGCCTATAGCAACCAAATATAACTCAACGTTTAAAATGAATAATGCTAAAATTGTGCATGATTTGCCAAATGTGTTTTCTCTTATGTCTGGATAAGTTCTAATTGCTGGATCAACATCCATTTATCTTTTATTAGAAAGTTGATGTGGTTTTTCCTTTTTGGACAATTTCTTTTATATTTTTTTAACGTCTAAGTTTCATCTTTAGATTTCACTTTTCTTGATGTTATCTGTTTTGGTCTGTGTGAATTTTTTTGAAATGTAATCTTCGAGTTGTGGAAGTCAAATTGAATACTCAAAACTAAAGTTTTATTAAAACTTGGTCAGGTATCTTGTTTATTATTTTATTATAAACATGTTATACTTCCTGTCCAAATGATAATAATTCTATTGTAAATAACTCTAACTTGACAACCCAATTTGAAGCATAATTATCTCAACTTCCAAGTCATGAGTATAAAACAAGAAACAACATTGTATATCAAAAACAATAGTTCATGTCTCAAAAGATAACGAATAATTACTCCATAAGCTACTACATAAATATTTACTATTACTACAAAATTATATAAGAAAAAACATACAAACTTAACTAAGTTAAGTTAAATAAACTTTAAAAGATTCATATCGATCCAGGATAATTCTCACGACTAATCTTTGTTATAACAAGATTATCCTTATCCTCTCTTTCCTATTATTCATATCTCCCCCTTACGAACCAGATCCTCAGCATTAATTGTATACGGGTATTCTGGTCCTGGTCCAAGCGCTCGGTTGACCATGGTAATTCGACCTTCACCCGCCTGCCACGGAAGGAAACCAACGGAAGCATTGATTTCCACCTGTTAGACGAAATGAATAATTAATGAGTAAAATACACATTTAAAGATTTATAGAAGGAGAAGAAATTAAATAATTAAATCATTAACCTTTTCTGATGCCCGCAGAAGGACAAAGAAGCAAGTAAAAGAAGTTTTGGCTATGAAAAGTCAACATGTTATATATTATCCGATCCTCATTAACGGATATACTCATATTGAAGGAGAGAACGACACACGATTCAAACATCAAAATCCTCAAATACAAGACACGTTTATTTTAGAAAACACAAAAAAAAAAAACGAAATTTTAGCAAACGCGGAACCGAACAATCCACAGATCGGAGAATTTTGAAAACATGAAGCTATTTTGAAAGCCGATTATAATCGGAGACTTTTAATTCAGTTGCTAAAGAATTAAAGAGCAAACACGAAAACTATTGAAAACAAGCAAAAAAACCACAGACGGTGGACTTTTGAAAACAAGCAAAGAAGCAAACTTGGAATAGGTATAAAAACGATTATAAACCTCAACACCAAATTCAATCAACAGAGGATTACAAAACCGAAAACTACAAATTAATATGGACAACAAACGGCAGCGGCCGTGAAACTGATTTTCCAAATTATCATAGGCATCGTATATATAGTGGAGAAACCCTAATCAAGTATAAGTTTACATTATAACCCTTGAAATTGTATATATTTTCAAATACAACTCAACTGTAATAGATCTAGCTACTCATTTTTCTGTTTAAATAGTAAAATAACATAATTAATCTTTTGGCATCGCACTACGTCTGTATTTATTTTCTGATAGCCGCCATGTGAGCTACGCACGTTATATAGCAAATAACTTGATGTATTTGGGTTAAGTTTATGCAACAAATTAATATTTAGGTTTAATATATATGTGAAAATATAAAAGTCAACCGACTCATAAATGGAATGAAGTTAACCTCATATTGTTTTAATGTGGGGTGGACTCGTTAGTTGCGAATCTAAATGTACATGATAACCTAACCAAGTAAAGAGGTGCGTGATTTCTTAAACGAAAATCCATCTTTTGTTTTCTGGCCACGGAATTGTGATGCAGTCATGTAGAAAATCGAAATGCGGAGCCGCGAAACATTGATTTGTAGTGATTAATAGATACCGGCTATAATCTTCAATGTTTCAGTACTAAAAAAACTAAGATCATTGATATTTTCAAAGGATAGAAGTATATCAATAATCGAAGAGGGATTATAGTTAGATTGAAAATAAGATCAGTAAGAAGTAATGTGAAGATATAGCGAATAAGTTGAAGTATTTGGATATAACGTATCTAAGACAAAAATCTATGATAATGTGAACGTCAACCAACTTATAAATGCAACGGAGTTAACATTGTATTATTTTATTGTGGGGCAGACTCGTTATCCTAAATTTCCATGATCACCTAACTTAGATATGTGGTAATTTATCTTAGCTTTGTTTGTTATATTTATCGGTTACTTGAAATGTTACGGGCCATAGCATTAAAAAGAGGCTGGTGCACTCGGTTGTGTTGTTGGCTTGTTGGAGCTTATGGTGTGCACACAATAGCTTCATATTCTCCAATTACCCCGCCTCGATTGAAAATATTAAGTACATGTCATATTATTGGATCCCTAACATAGCTAAAAGTTTGGACTTAAACTAGATAAACTGGAGAAAAGTTAATTTTAATTTCCAGTTGTTGTTTCTGTTGTAGTGCGCCCGTTAGTTGCATGTTAGTAGCGTTGGTAATTGCCTTGTTTTTGGTTACATGAAATCTGCTTTTCGAAAAGAAAAAAAAAAGTATATCACAAATAGTTAGATTTAACTTTCGTGTTGGGTAAATTAGATTAGAATTATTCCACTTTAGTTTTGGCTTTAATCTTTCAAGTATGTTCATGTCTAGAAAATGTTCTTAGATACCAATATGTATATATGTAGGTCCTATAAACGGATCAAACAACTAAGTTCTTGGATTAGTCTCACTACTAGCTAGCGAAAATCACTAGTAGATAATCAAGATGTTGGATCTTGTGTTAGGTTTGATTGTTACCCGAAATAGAAAGAGAGAGGTAGAGAGAGTTATTAAGAGGATAAGGTTGTAGTATATGACAAAAGATTGGTTTGGCATGCGCATGCTTCACCTTTTACAGGGGAAGCAATGTCATGCTCACTTATATTATTAATGGCCCATTTGGCTATGAAAAATCAACATGTTATATATTATCCGATCCTCATTACTGGATATACTCATATTGAAGGAGAGAACGACACACGATTTAAACATCAAAATCCTCAAAGGGTGAATCATACTTATCAAATATTATCAAATACAAGACACGTTTATTTTGGAAAACACAAAAAAATAAAATAAAATAAAATAAATAAATAAATAAAACGAAACCTTAGCAAATGCGGAACCGAACAATACACAGATCGGAGGCTTTTGAAAACATTAATTTGCTTTGAAAGACTAATAACAGCGATTATATATAACCCTCAACGTCACATAATTCACTTGCTAAAGAATTCAAGAGCGAACACGTACGAAAACAAGCAAAAAACACCACAAAGAAGCTACTATTTGATATGGACTACAAACGGCAGCGGCCGTGAAACTGAGTTTCTAAGTAATCATAGACATGGTATATATTTTCAAATACAAGTCAACTGTAAGTCTGTACGTAACAGATATAGTCATTTTTTATGTTAAAATAATATAATTAATCTTTTGCCATCGGACCACGTTTAATTAAGGATTATTTGGTAATCTAAAAAATTAGTATATATATGTAACATATTTATTTTCAATTCACTAACCATAAAAATGCTTGTGAACGTACGTTAAATTTGTAAGATATCGCAAATAAGTTAATGTAATTGGGTTAAGTTTATGCAACAAATAAGTATATATTTAGGTTTAAAATATATGTGAAAATATAAACGTCAACCGACTTATAAATGGAATGAAGTTAGCATTATATTGTTTTAATGTGGGACGGACTCGTTTGCCGTGACCCTAAATGTACATTATAACCTATCCCAGTTAAGAGGTACCTCTTTTATTAAAAGAAATTCCATCTTTTGTTTTCTGGTCACGTAACTATGAGGTGGTCATGTAGTAAATCAAAATGTGGTGAAACGGTGATTTGTAGTGATTAATGGATACTAGCCAGAGTCTTCGATGTTTTAGTACAAAAGAAAATAAGATCATTGATATTTTCAAAGGATTGAAGTATATCAATAATTAGCCGTTAGATTAAATATAAGATTCGTAAGAAGTAACATTATAGCGAATAAGTTGATGTATTTGGATATAACGTATTTAAGACAAAAATCTACAATAATGTGAACGTCAGTCAACTTATAAATGGAATGGAGTTAACATCGTACTATTTTATTGTGGGGCAAACTCGTTATCCTAAATTTCGATGATCACCTAACCCGCTTATGAGGTGATTTAGATTACATCCACTCCAAACCGATACTTTTCTCCAAACTGCTTTCGCCTTCGGACATTTGAGGAAAACATGAACCGTTGTCTCCGATTCTGACGGACACGAATGACAGTCTCCCGGGATGTCGGTAGCACCTCTAGCAATCAGATTCAAAGCAACAGGGACACGATTTTGTAACAGCCTCGGTAAGAACAATTGACTTTTATTGGTATCCAAGTCTCCCAATCACAGAAGGGTGACCCCGACCCATAATGAATATCCAACACAAGCCACCTTAAGGACTGCACTGTAAACTTTCACGAAGAGTGACCAACCCAATTCAACCCATCATTACAGTTTCGGATAAAGTCAAAGTTCTCCACTAGTTCCTTCAAATTATGAATATCAGACCTTACCTCAGGAGATAAAATCATTTTTGTCTAATTTCAACTGACCTACACAACCCCGAGCCCATCAAAACACACTCTATCACACAACAAACAGTTTTTAACTTTATCCAAACTATATATATATATATATATAGCAAGGGGAATAGGTCTTTGAGAGGGAATCTCCCCAACCACACATCTAACCAAAAGTTGATGTCATTACCCAAACCCACTTTCCTAGCAAACAAATCTTACAAGGTAATGCACAACGAAGAGAAATCTTTATTTATTTTAAAATTTTTCTGCCAAGGACTAGTGATGGAGCCCTTAGCCAGAGACCCATCAACATAATACTTTTTCAAATGAATCGATTGCTTGCATTTAACCCATCGAGCATCATCTTCCGTTCTCCACCTCCATCACCATTTGGCCAAAAGAGCTACCTTCATCAATTTTAGACAACCTACATCTAAACCACCATACTTTTTTGGTTGACAATATTATCCCAAGCCACCCAGTGTATTTTCTATTTACTAACCCGATACCACCCCATAAGAAGTTCCTTCTAATTATCTACAACTCTTCAATTGATTTCTTATGAGCAAGGAATATGGACAAAAAGTACAATGGTAAACAGCCAAGCGCGACTTTCACCAACGTTAGTCTTCCACCAAACGAAAGAGTATTCGCCTTTCAAACACTGACCCTCTTTTCTACCCTGTCGATAACTTGTTCCCAATGTTTAGAAAGCCCCATGTTAACCCCAATAGGCAAACCAAGGAACTTGAACGATAACACCGCGGCCCCACAGTGAATAAGTTTTCCCATGGACTTCTCCTCTTCCTCAACCACTCGGATCCCAAACACCTTACTTTTGTGAAAATTAACCTTTAGACCCGATGCAAGATGGAAGCACCTAAGAATTCTTGCTAGGTTCATCATATCAGTCTCACTCCAATCCCCAATAAACATCACATCGTCCGCATATATGACATGTGAAATGATCAGGCCATTATGCGGTAGTTTCACCCCTTAGAATAGATTACTGCTCACCGTCGATTTCATAGCAACGCTCAAGCCTTCCATCGCATTGATAAAGAGGAAATGAGCTAAGGGGTCACCTTGTTTGACTCCTCGTTTAAAATCAAACTCGAAGGTCGACGAACCATTAACAAGAACGGAAGCTCTTCCCGGAGAAAGACAAGACGAAACCCAATACCTCCACTTGACCCTGAACCCCATTTGCAACAAAACCGAATCAAGATACCCCGGGTTGACAGAATCAAATGCCTTATAAAAATCAACTTTGAACAAAAGACACTTCTTCTTACATTTCTTGATCCAAGAAGTAACCTCATTTACAATCAAATGCCCATCCAAAATGTTTCTCCCCTTGATGTAGGCAGACTATTCGATACCCACAATCGAAGAAATCACCCTCTTCGATCAGCCTAAAGGCCAACAACTTGGAAATCACTTTCGACATACAACCAATCACTCGTTGATTGACGTCATTCCATAATATAATCTATCTTAGGCTCCTCTAATCGAGTGTGGGTAATGTGGTAAAGAAATGAACTTGGGATGGAAAATTTCTCTTGTTGAGGAGTTATGAGGTTAATTAGGCAAAGCAATCCCAATTAAACACCCTCTAAAGTCTCTTTAGAAATGATTTTGGAAAATAAAAACAGGATAAAGCAAGGGATAGGTTAAATGGCAACATAATCTTTTACGGGATTAAAGTTTGTAATGAGATGAGTTAACGTGAGTCTTTAATATGTATAACAAGTTTTATGAGTTATGAATGTTTAATAGAACAAACTTATGTTGTAAATATTTTTACCATGTGTAGAGGTAGGGTATGAAACCCACCATTTGACAAAGTATAAAACTAATTGCATAGCTTGGCGGAACACTAGGCGTCAGGAAATCACTAACGCCGGGCATAGTGAATGGCGCGAAGGGTGGAGTCCAATATAACCTTTTCCTGACACCTCGGGAATGGTAATGCAAAAGTCCCACCAGCATGGGACAAAAAGATAGTGACCCACATAGGGATAAACGCCAAACCAATGGGGATAGGACAACACATAAAGGACGGTATGAACAATACAATCACGTCCATGTCAAAAAGCCATGATGCCCACCAACTTCTACCAACCACCACGACCGCACGTGTGGGGAATAGTATTGGTGGAAAACCTGACAAGGTGGTTGGCTACACTCTCTCTCCTCTGGATATAAATACTGCTAAACCTCCAAATGGTAAAGGATATGGTCTCTAACTATCAATATCAAATTATACTCTCTCATACTACCAAGTACTGATTCTCACGCCGGAGGGTGGTTACAAGAGAATCCCCCCATTCCTCATAACAAGCTCACGGTGTTCTGTTTTGCAGGTTACACTTGTCTGCGCCAAGAAAGTTTTATAACCCATCGTGTAGAATACTCATCCATTACCCTCGGACTAACGTGTTAGACCTTGAGTGATGGATCCGTGTTTCTTCATTGGCGCCATCCGTGCATATAGCTAGAACAGTAACTCACTCCGTTCTTTACTCAGATGAGTGGCAAGACAACACCGAAGGAGGTTGGCCAAAAAACCAACCTAGAAGGAAACATTGAAAATCTGGACGTAGAGGATACAGGTAGAGGGCTCCTTAATGCCTCCACCATTCACCCTACCGTCATAGATAAACAAAAAACACGTTCCAAAGCAACCATGCCGCCAGACATCATGGCATGGCTTGAAGCAGAACAACAAAAACTGAAAGAAAAATTGCAAGAGAAAATGGCGTACGTTGTGAAACCTAGATCACTGTTTACAGTTTCTAGTAGCAACGAAGAGGAAGAGTCTGAAGGAAACTCAACGCCACCTCGGGCGAAAACACCATTCGCCAAAACACCTCCTGCTAAACAAAACAACAAAGCGGGAGAAAAATCATAGCGGTCGAATCAAAAGGCGGACTCACGTCTAGACGACCCGGACTATGAAGAAAGCTGGAAAGGGCCAGACGTTAGAAAATTAGTAAAATATCATCCAGAAGCGGCGGTTGATTTTCCAAACCATACCGACCAACGACGTCAGCGGGAAAATCAAAATTTGTGGCAAGAATAGCCGAGGCAGAGCTACCAGAAAATCCAAAACTCCCGCCAACGGTAGGCCAATATGATGGTATCTCGGATCCAGACGATCATTTGCAAACCTTCCCGGCCGCAGGGTTAGTATCAGGGTGGACCATGTTGTTATGGTGCCACATCTTTACGCTAACCCTAGTAGGAGCCGATAGAGCATGGTTTGAAAGGCTGCCAGATGGCCAAATCACAAGCTGGGAAGACCTAGCAAAAAAGTTCACCCAACAGTTTAGCCAACAACGGCGACACATCAGTGACCCAGCAGACATTTTGAATGTCGTTAGAAGAGACAACGAAACGCTTGAAGATTTCATCACTAGATTTAACAAAGAAGGCCTGAACATCGGCGGCGTAAGTGAAGAGCTTCTGCGAGTAGCCTTTCGCCAAAACGTAAAGTGTGACGATCTTATACGTAACCTTACGGGCAGAGATGGCATGCCGCAACGATGGGACGATGTTATGACCGCGGCCAAAAGGTACGCGCGAATGGAAAAAAGTTTTGGAAAAGAACTGGCAAAGAATGACGCCAAAAATGACATTAATAGGGCCTGACATGGCAAAAGAATGTCCTCGGTATGGTCAAGGTTGAATAGTGAAAGAGAGCCTGCATTCGATCCTTCCAAAACAAGATAAAAAGGTCAGTAGAATACGCCCCAAACGAATGGATCCAGGTGGACTCTGCTGACAAAAAGTCCAGCACATATAATGTACAACGAAGGGATCTAATTGAAGAAACCGGCACCAATTAAACAGGGGCCGAGCACAGACATGAAAAGTTATTGCGACTTTCATGAATAACATGGCCATACGACGAACCAGTATATTAACTTGAAAGACGCAATCGAAGAATGTGTCAAAAATGGCAAATTGGATCACCTTGTCAAAAACATACAAGGGAAGTACAGACGCCCACCTCCAAGAGATGGCGGAAAACCAGAGAAAAAGATCAAAGATCTACACGCTAATATGATCTCCAGTAATGTTCAAAACAAGAAAAGGAGAACAGAATGGGCACCGTGGAAAGAAGAACAAGTCATCTTCCCAAGAGTATGAGGAGGGGCGAACAAGAAAGCACCCCTAGTGATCACAACCGTTTTCGGTAACTACAGGACGCCGCGTTTCTTTGTGGACACAGGATCAACGTCCAACATCATGTACCGCCAGTGTTTTGACCTGGTAGACGAAGAGGACAAACGTCGATTGACAGTAGTTAACGCCCCAATCACGGGGTTTAACCAAAGTGTCGCATACCCGCTGGGACAGCTGACTTTCCCAGTCGAGCTAAGTGATGGGCTCCATTCACGAACGGAAGACGTCGACTTCCTAGTAATGGAAACCCCTCACTCACAATATTATATAATCTTGGGAAGAGAGGCCATTGGTGACTTCAACGCTACCCCGTCAACAGCACACGGGATAGTAGGGGTACCGACCCCGACCGGGATAGCAATGATCCACGCCAACAAGGAGTGTAACATGGCGTAAAAAAAGCACCGCCACAAAAGATGCTGAAAACTAGTAAGATCAGAGAAGTGGAAAAATGGATCCTCAACAAAAAATTCCCGGAACAAAGCATAACCATTGGCCCAACCATCTCAGAAGGAGCGCGTGCGGCGCTCAAAAGCTTATTACTCAAAAACGTTGATGTTTTCGCTTGGACCCCACGGACATGACGGGAGTCCCAAGAAGCAAAGCGGAACATGAGTTAAAAGTTAACCCAAATTTCATCCCGGTGGTACAAAAACGAAGAAAGATGGGGCCAGAACAGGCAAAAGCCTGTGACGAGAAAGTCCAGCAATTAATCGATGCAGGTATAATCCGAGAAATTCAGTACCAAACTTGGGTAGCAAACCCGGTAATGGTACCCAAGGCAAATGGCCAATGGCGCATGTGTATTGACTTCAAAGATCTCAACAAAGCGTGCCCAAAAGATTGTTACCCCTTGCCAGAGATTGATCTTAAAGTTGATGCACTGGTACCCTTTCAGTTCAAATGCTTTCTAGACGCTTACAAAGGATATCATCAAATCCACATGGAGGCAAGAGCCAAGACAAAACGGCGTTCAGAAAGAACAACGGAACATATTGTTATAAAATGATGCCATTTGGCCTCAAGAACGCCGGGTCTACTTACCAAAGGTTGATGGACAAGAACTCAAACCTCAAATTGGAAGAAATTTGGAAGTCTACATGGATGATCTCGTCGTCAAAAGGAAGACGGAAGGAACCATGTAGAAAGATATCGAGGAGACCTTCCAAACTCTAAGGTCGATAAGGATGAAGCTTAACCCAGGAAAATGCTCCTTTGGCATGGAGGAAGGAAAATTCCTGTGAGTAATCGTGACGAACGGAGGCTTCAAAGCCAACCCAGAAAAATTGGAAGCCGTGCGAAAAATGTCGTTGCCAAAATCGGTCAAACAGGTGCAAACGCTCAACGGCCGATTAGTCGTGCTGAATAGATTTTTGTCTAGTCATGCTGAAAAATCATTCCCGTTCGTCTCAACCTTGAGAAGTTGTCTCAAGAAGTCTCAATTCCAATGGACGGAAGAAGCAGAAACAGCGTTCCAAGAAATCAAGACACGACTGGAAGAGTTGCCAACACTCACAGCCCCCAAAGCTGGAGAACCGTTAATCATATACTTAGCAGCATCAGAAAAAACAGTTAGCGCAGTCTTGATGGTGGAAAGAAATGGTGTTCAAATGCCCATTTATTACATAAGCCGCACCTTGGCAGACGCAGAAACAAGATGCTCCACCTTGGAAAAGTTAGTCTTATCCTTGGTCCAGACAGCGCGACGCTTGAGAAGATACTTTCAGGGCCACCCAATACATGTTCTCACCAACTTTCGCTTACAAAATGTATTAAGCAAGACAGAATTGTCTGGGAGGCTTGCTAAGTGGGCGATAGAATTGGGAGAATATGCCATCGAATACAAACCAAGGGCAGCAATCAAAGGCCAGGTCCTGGCTGATTTCATCGCAGAAATCCCTCAAGGAAAGGAGGAAGAATGCAAAAGAGAGATCGAAACCCCTATGGATCAAAAGAAGGATGAAATCTGGAAGATGTTCACAGAAGGAGCTTCTAACGATGAAGGCGCTGGAGCGGGTGTCACACCCCGACTTAGGTACTAGGCGTGTGACCATAAGTTGGTACCTTTTTTGTAAATATATCAGAGTTTATGGGTTAATTTTAGCGGAAGACTTTAGGTTGAGTATAATATTAATTTACATGGAAAATTTACTCGGGAATTAAATACCCGAGTATTGGTTTACAAAAGATATGTTTTCATATTACAAGGATTTTATATCAAAAACGGAGCCATCTTGCACGTGCTTCTATCTTCATTAAGACTCCAGTCCTTGTTAATTCTACTATTGCTTAATTACCTGCAATGTGTTGGAAAAATACGTCAGCTATATGCTGGTGAACACGTATGACTCAATAAAACATTTTGAATGACAAATACAATACAGATGTAGTTTTCTTGACAATCTCAGTGGAAGCATTTCTACTTCCGGTATATGTACCACTTCCCTACACACACAACGGTATTCCCCGAGCCAAACGGCCCTAAACTGAGAACTGGTCATGATCGTTTAAGCTCGTGGCTTCATTGCCTTTGATTGATTGATTGATTGATTGATTGAGCTTTAACAGTTATGTTTGGATCCAGACATATGGGTATTCGGTCTGAGTTGATATTATTCTCTACTTTGTATAATAATGTTTTAGAGATTACTCGATCTCATGTAGACATTTGATTGACTCGTTAAGACAAACACCCGTTCGTCTCATTGAGTATAAATATGTTTTGACTAATTGAAAATGTTTGAACGTATTCACCTGTACCGTTGGTGTTGTAAACCTTGACTGATTGATTGATCGACTGTGAATGATATTAACCTATACATAAATAGGTTCGTATGAATGTTTTGAATGATGTTAAGCTATGATTGTAAGCTTAACCTTGAAATCGTTTATCTTTGATTGTGAATGAAAACACTTAGTTTTATGTGACGTTTGATATAGCATGCTTTGGCCTAATAGGTTCTATCACGTTGGTAAGTTTCTCCAGGTAAGTAAACGGGTCCCTCGGTTGATTGGGATTTATGCGAATTACTTTTCCTTAGGCAAGAAACTTACGACTAATGATATCCCCCTTCCAGTTACTACATGCCCGTCAAAATATCTCTTTTGTTTAACATTACTTCATCATGAAGTAACGTTTATGAAAACATGATTGTGAATGAATGTTTGTAAAATACGATCAAGGTTAAAGGCCATAGCCTCGATTGATAGTCTAATATATAATTCAAATAACTTAAACATAACTCCTACCTTAATTCGAATGCTTAGATTGATAACACAATAAGGCAGGACTTGATCTACTCGCTTATGTGATTGCTAGCTTAATTCCAACTTCGTTTCTTGCATGTATTACGAGAAAATGGCACGTCGGCTCGTCACGGCTATTGGGCACGCTTCCCTAGGTTAACTATGTGAAAATAAAGGTGAGTTTGAGATGAATGGGGTTCATACCCGTCCTCCCCTTTTATAGATGTTTTTAACCTTATCGCGATACGCGATAGGTCCCTTGTGCCCGTCGCGTATCGCGACGCCGCCATTTTACACCGCCTTATGCGGTGATGACACGTGGCCTGTCATATTGTGACACGTGTCGACACAGTATTCAACACGTGTCCGGTGACACACAAAGCCTATCGCGCTACGCGATGGGTTGATTGTTACCCCGTCGCGTATCGCAATGGGAACAAATTTTCAGAATTTGCACTTTTGGTCCCTGTACTTCCTAAGTTAGTACTTTTAAGCTTAAATTAAAGAGGGTAAAAGACGCGGTGTTACATCCTCCCCACCTTTTGAATAATCTCGTCCTCGAGATTTATTAGAATAGATTGGGATACTTTTTCTTCATTTCTGACTCGAGTTCCCACGTATACTCGGGTCCTCGTCTTGAATCCCATTTGACTTTCACAAGCTTGAGTCGTTTGTGTTTGAGAAATTTGATCATGCTATTTTCTATTTTAATAGGTTGTTCCACAAACTTAAGCTTTTCATTGATCTTAGCATCTTTCAATGGCATTGCAAGGGTTTCGTCGGCTAAACACTTGCGCAGATTAGATACGTGAAACACGTCATGAATGCCTTTCATTTCATCGGGTAACTCTAGCCGATAAGCAACTGGTCCAATTCTTTCGAGTATCTTGAATGGTCCAACGAATCTTGGACTCAGTTTCCTTTCTTCCCGAATCTTACTATACCTTTCCAGGGCGACACTTTTAATAAAACTCTATCGCCTTCTTTAAACTCTAATGGCTTGCGACGAACGTCCGCATAGCTCTTTTGTCTATCTCTTGCTGCCTTTAATCGTTCTCGGATTTGTATAACTTGATCAGTGGTTCTTTGAACAATTTCAGGTCCTAACAACTGACTATCACCTGTTTCTGACCAACATACAGGTGTTCTACACTTTCTTCCATACAATGCTTCAAATGGTACTGCTTGGATACTCGTATGATAACTGTTATTGTACGTGAATTTCATCAGTGCAAGATGAGTGTCCCAACTTCCTCCTAAGTCGATAACACAAGCACGAAGCATATCTTCCAGGGTTTGAATTGTTCGTTCACTTTGGCCATCAGTTTGGGGATGATAAGCAGTACTTAGGTTTAATCGTGTCCCCATAGCCTTTTTGAAAACTTGACCAAAAATTTGAAGTGAAACGACTGTCTCTATCGAATATGATGGATAGCAGTACACCATGTAAGGATACTATGTTTTCGACATATAGATGTGCTAACTTATCCATACTAAACGTTTCTTGAATTGGAATGAAATGGGCAGACTTAGTAAGTCTATCGACAATAACCCAGATTGCATCATTTTAGCGTGAAGTTTCCAGTAACTTCATGATGAAATCCATAGTTATCATATCCCATTTCCATATCGGGATTTCCGGTTGTTGTTGTAGTAATCCTAACGGCTTTTGATGTTCAGATTTCACTTTAGAACACGTCAGGCATTTAGCTACATACAAAGCAATGTCCTTCTTCATCCCGATCCACCAGTAATCATCTTTTAGATCATGATACATCTTGTCGCTTCCCGGATGCATCACGTACTTTGATTTGTGTGCTTCTTCAAAAATCTTATCTCTTAGACTTCCGACCATTGGTACCCAAATCCTAGTACCAAGTCTAAGGATTTCGTCATTTCCTTTAATCAACTGATCGATTGTACCATTTTCTTTTTCAGCTTTAATATTTCCTTCTTCTAGTGCCAACTTCTGAGCTTCTTTAATCTGACTAGCTAAATCAACTTTAAGTTCTAGTCTGAGAGCTCGAACTCTCTTTGGCTTCTCATGTTCTTTTCTACTTAAGGCGTCAGCCACTACGTTGGCTTTCCCTTCATGATATACGATCTCACAGTCGTAATCATTAAGTGTTTCCATCCAACGCCTTTGTCTCATATTCAATTCCTTCTGATCGAATATATGCCTCAAGCTTTTGTGATCAGTGTATATCGTGAATCTTACACCATACAAGTAATGTCGCCATAACTTCAACGCGAAGATTATAGAACCCAATTCAAGGTCGTGTGTGGTGTAATTCTTTTCATGATTTTTCAATTGTCTCGAAGCATAAGCAATCACTTTTGTTCCTTGCATTAGAACACTTCCCATTCCCGTATGTGAAGCATCACAGTAAATGATAAAGTTTTCTAGCCCTTCTGGCAAAGCCAGAATTGGTGCATTAGTTAATTTTTGTTTTAGTGTTTCGAATGCCTCCTCTTACTTCGGTCCCCATTCAAACTTAATTGCTTTCCTTGTAAGTGAAGTTAATGGGACAGCTATTCGAGAGAAGTCTTGAATGAATCTTCTATAGTATCCGGCCAAGCCTAGAAAACTTCGGACTTGAGTCGGTGTCTTGGGTTTCTCCCATTTGGTTATAGCCTCAATCTTTGCTGGGTCTACTTGAATACCCTTCTCATTTATAACATGACCAAGAAATTGTACTTCGGACAACCAAAATTCACATTTCGAGAATTTGGCGTATAATTTCTCGTTCCTTAGGGTTTCAAGTATGATCTTAAGATGAACTTGATGATCGTCTTTGGATTTTGAATAAACAAGGATGTAATCGATGAAAACAATAACAAACTTGTCTAAATATGGCTTACAAATTCGATTCATCATATCCATAAAAGCTGTCGGAGCATTAGTGAGTCCAAAAGGCATAACGGTGAACTCATAATGTCCGTACCGGGTTCTAAAGGTTGTCTTTGGTATATCTTCTTCTTGCACCTTCAATTGGTGGTAACCCGATCTTAGGTCAATCTTGGAAAAACAACTTGCTCCTTAAAGCTGATCGAACAAGTCATTGATTCTTGGTAATGGATACTTGTTCTTGATCGTGACCTTGTTCAGTTCTCGGTAATCTATACACATCCTCATCGATCTGTCCTTCTTCTTTATGAACAATATTGGGGCACCCCACGGTGAAGAACTCGGTCGTATAAATCCTTTCTCCAAAAGTTCATCTAACTGTTTCTTTAGTTCTTTCATTTCCGTTGGTGCTAGACGATAAGGTGATTTGGCAATTGGTGATGTTCCTGGCACGAGGTCGATCTTAAATTCTACTTCTCTATCAGACGGGGCTCCTGGTAGTTCATCAGGAAATACATCTTGAAATTCGGAAACAATTGGCACTTCCTTCATCTTCTTTGGTTCAGGTTCTTTGGTTACATAGGCTATGAATGCGAGGCATCCTTTACCTATGCAATGACTTGCTTTGATCTTAGAAATGATTCCTACCTTTCCTCCTTCTTTATCTCCGGTTATACGAATGGTTTTGTTATTGGGTGTTTGAATGTCAATGGCTCTATCGTTACATAGGATACGGGCTTGATTAAATGATAACCAGTCCATACCTAAGACTACATCAAAACCTGCTAATGTCATGGGTAACAATCGACAGGTATGACGTGATTGGCTAAAGAAATTGTGGCATTATCTAAAGCCTCGGTTATTCTACTTACATTACCATCAGTAGTCTCGAATTCATAATGTTTATCTAATTTAACTAAGGGCTCATTTAATAGACTATAAAATGTATAATCTATAAAGCTTTGGTTTGCACCCGAGTCAAATAAAACTCTAGCATAAACATTATTTATAGGAAACGTACCGGTGATCACGTCCGGTATATCAGCTGCTTTCTGGGTGTCTAACATAAAGACACGAGCGCTTCCCTTCTTGGCATCGGTCCTTGCACCGTTGCCACTTGCTCCAACTGTCACTACCATTGTCTTCTTCTTTGGACACTCAGTACTGTAGTATCCCTTCTCACCAAACTCAAAGCATACTCCTATCTTTTTCAGGCAATCTGCTTCTGAGTGGCCCAATTTCTTGTAGAACTCACATACAACGGTGTTAGTTGGTTGAAGACTTCTGCCGAAATGTCTCCTTCCGCATGACTTGCAAACGAGGCGACTATAGACAAATCCCCCTTCTCTTTTCTTCTCCGTCTTCTTTATCTTTCCACCCACACTTATTTTTCCATCATCCTTCTTCTTCTCATCACGATTTCTAAGCATCCCATCTATCATATATCCGGCTAACTCCATAGTGGATTCTGTCGTGGACGGCATATGTGAACGTACTAAGTCACGGATTTCTATCGGCAACCCGTAAATATAGCGCGTCACATTGTTGATTTCAGGAGTGACCAAGTGAGGCACAATTCTACAATACTCAAGGAACTTGGTGTTATATTCCTTGAGATTGGTTCCCACAACCTTGTGGTTCCACAGCTTGGTTTGAATCTGATCCATTTCATTAATTGGACAGAACTTCTTCAATACCATAGCTTTAAATGTTGCCCAGTCTAGATTGTATAAATTCTCTCTACCCTTGATTCCAATCAGGGTATTCCACCACTCTAATGCCTCCCCCTTGAACATCTGGGAGGTATATTGCACCTTCTCGCTTTCCGTACACTTGCTAATCAGCAAAATTGATTCCATTTCCTCCAACCATCGGAGGGTATGTATCGCTCCCTTATCCCCGTGGAACTCTTTGGGGTTATAGACTTTAAACACCTTGAAATCACAACCCTCATGTATTTTAAGTTTCTTTGTCTTTTCATGGAGGTTGTTTTCAGCAGTCGAGCTTTCATCACTCGCTTCTTTCTTTTTAGGTTCTTTCTCTTTCTTACTTTCCTTCTTTTCTGATTCCTTTTTCGACTCTTTCTTTGATTCTCTTTTCGAAGTAGCAGATTCACTTTTACTTCGACTTGTTCTTTTGTTGGATTGCGAGGCAGTACGACTTTGATCATTCATCAATATTTCATAGATTGGATTCACAGCCTCTTCTATTAGATCGCGGATACCAAGCACATAATTTTTGTGGTATGGCTTGTATATTTTCCGCCATTGCTTTTTCTTGCATGATTTCTTCGATAGTCTTTCCTTTATTATTTAGTTGAGTTTCTTGATTACTGTTTGCTTTAGACATGCTGTTACATGAATAAAACAAAGTTTCAGAAAAGACACACTTTGTATCACATTATTTATCTTACAAGAAAAAGATCACAACGACTACAACAGTACATAGCTATGATTTCTAATCCTTAATCCATTTTGTAACAAGATTTTTCATCTTGTCACATTTCTTTGCAATCTTTCTCCCTATTCTCTTTTTGTCCACTTTCTCATTTCTCAGCTCATCTATCACCGAATTTAGTGGGTTCAGATATCCCGTTGGTGCGGATGCGGCTGGAATGAGATAAGCATTATATTGTGGATAGAGATGCGGGTTAGAAACGTATGCATGCATTTCTTCATCAGGGATGTTGTTGGTGTAAAACTCCTCGATGAGATTTGCCTCCTCCCGAATCTCTTTTGCTTGCTGGTAGATCGATGGTATTGATCCCTTATAGGATGGAAAATAAGGATATTGATTCTCCTCATCTTCTTTCTTGGAATCCTCCTCTTCCTCGGGGTCTTCCTCGGACTCATAAGGATTCTTCATTGGTGATTGAACTAATCTCTTTTTGTATGGTAAGCTGACCCTCATCTTTGGCTTATGACTTGGTTCAGCAATGGTCGGTGGGATCTGGTATTGATAACCCAATGGTGGTGATCCGAATTGCCATCTCCTTTGATCAGAGTGACAATTCATCCAGCTTGATTACTCTGATTCAGTTTCTTGTTTGATTTTACTCTGCACCTCCTGTTCCTCAGAAGGATGGTATGTTGGAATGTCGGAGGGGTAATACTGGGGAACGTTGTCCTCGGTATTGTCTGATATTTCGATTGAACATTGTTGACTGCCTGGGAGATACACAGGTTGACTCCTGTATGGTAATACCGGATTGATTGGTTGATCATGATTGAAAAAGCTAGTGTAGTAACTATTGCTACTTTCCATATCGGATGGTTCGTTAATGATTGTTGGTACCGATCTTATGGCTACTCGGTGTCTACGACCAAAGTAGTTAATATAAGACATCTGCATTTTAGTTAGATTAGGGATAGGAGATTACCAATCCTATCTTATCCCTACTAATAGTAATAACGATGATAATAATGGTTAAAGCCTAGGTACTAATGTTTAATACCTAATTCGCTGAAACCGATGGCTCTGATAACAACCTGTCACACCCCGACTTAGGGCCTAGGCGTGTGACCATAAGTTGGTACCTGTTTTGTAAATATATCAGAGTTTATGGGTTAATTTTAGCGAAAGACTTTAGGTTGAATATAATATTAATTTACATTGAAAATTTACTCGGGTATTTAATTCCCGAGTAAATTTTCAATGTAAATTTTTATTATATTCAACCTAAAGTCTTCCGCTAAAATTAACCCATAAACTCTTATATATTTACAAAACAGGTACCAACTTATGGTCACACGCCTAGGCCCTAAGTCGGGGTGTGACAGCGGGCCTAAAGATAACCAACCCAGAAGGGCAATACTTTACGTACGCATTACGCCTTGAATTCAAAAGCACAAACAACGAGGCGGAGTACGAAGCATTACTGGCAGGGTTGAGAATTGCTAGAAAGCTAGGGGCCCGCCATTCAAAAGCACATGTGGGCTCCATGTTAGTAGCAAACCAAACCAAATTGAAGGATCGTACGATGCGAAGGACGATAAGATGGCATCATACCTAGCGCAAGCTAAGGCACTAATGGAAACTTTTGCCACATGCAAGGTGAAACACATCAATAGAAGCGAGAACAAATAGGCTGACGCCTTAAGTAAACTTGCATCTATTGGGTTCGAGCACCTCGCAAAAGACGTCTGCATTGAAGTCCTATCTACGTATTCAATAATGAACAAAGAAGTTCTGGTTTGTTCAGAAGCAGAGAAAAATTGGATGACACCAATCATAAATTACCTCGCGAGAGGTATCTTACCAGAAAAGAAAGCAGGCGCGCTAAAGATCCGCCATAAAGCGTTGAATTACACAATTCAAGAAGGCATCCTATATAGGCGATCATACTTGAGACCACTTCTCAGATGCGTAGACCCACAGGACGCAAATTATCTGCTTAGAGAAATCCATGAAGGAATATGTGGCGTACACGCAGGTCCAAGAATGGTAGTGGCAAAATCATGAACACGGGATACTATTGGCCAGGCATGCATGTTGATGCCGAAAAAGAATTGAGAAAGTGCAGCGCTTGTCAGCGCCATGCACCAAACACCCTGCGTCCAAAAAACGCCATGATACCGGTAACAGCTTCTTGGCCATTACAGAAATGGGCAATTGATATAACCGGACCATTCCCAGAGGCACCAGGCCGCGTGAAATTTTTGATAGTAGCGATCGATTACTTCACAAAATGGATCGAAGCGAAGCCGGTAGCAACAATCAAAGCAACCAGCATCAAGAAGTTTATTTGGGAATTTATAATTTGTCGGTTTGGATTACCCATGAGTTTAGTCAGCGACAATGGAACACAATTTGCTGACCAACATATCCAAAAATGGTTGAAAGAGCTCAATGCCATGCAGACATTCACCTCTGTTGCTCATCCACAAGGGAATGGCGAAGTAGAACGCACCAACAGAACAATCGTGGGCGGAATCAAGAAAAGATTGGCAAACCACAAATCAGGATGGGTCGATCAGCTACCTCACGTACTATGGGCCATAAGAACGCACAGAACAAAAGTAACGCAGAAACACCGTTCAGCCTAACTTATGGTACTGAAGCAATGATCCCCGCCAAAGTTGGCATTCCGTCGCCAAGAATCACAATACCGAAGGACAACAACGCATAAAGGAGGCTAGACCTAATGCTTCTCGAAGAGCGTCGAGAGTTGGCTGCAATAAGAGAACAAAATTACAAGCGCCAACTACAAAAGTATTACAACGCCAAAGTGAAAATATGTGAGTTCAATATCGGAGATTACATCCTTCGCAACAACGAGGCATCAAGAGCACAACCACAAGGCAAACTAGCGCCATCTTGAGAAGGCCCATACCAGATCAAGGAAGTATTGGGAAAAGGCGCCTACACTCTGATGCATCTCGATGGCTCAGCGATTCCTAGAACATGGAACGCAGCACAATTGCGAAGGTGTTATATGTAAATCTATTCCAATTGTAAAAACAGGCCAAGGGCCAAACTTGAATGGAAACGATACTCCGCATTTCACAAAACAAACTTTTTTCATTCATAGAAAAATTTACAAGCAAGCACTTATGCCCGCACACACAACAAAAAAAAAGAAGAAAAACATAAACAAGGCAAAATAAAAAATAATCTACATCGTTGACACTTTTCCCAGAGTCAACGATCGCGTTATCTTCTTGACCGCCAGCAGGAGCGGCGGAAGGTCCAGCTTGCGAAGGCTCAAGCAAATTCCTCAACAGCTGCACGCCATTCTCTTCCTTAGCGTACTGAGCAACTTGGGAAAGAATAGGAAACGTAAGAGAATCATATTCCGTCTCAGCAACGGCATACTCCTTTTTCACATCAATGGCGTGAAGAGTGTAGGCCTCAAGTGGGAGGTTGTCACGCATATGCGTGATAGCATCCTCAAATCCAGCCTTGTGGCCAAGCTGTTGGGAAGCATTAACAAGGGTTCCAACGCAACGCGTCAAATCATCATCGCTAATGATGCGTTGAGCAACCTGCACAAAAAAAAACCATTAAAAGAAGGGACAGGAAAGGAAGCAAAAAACGGAGGAATACCTTGAAAATAGCATGCTTCAACAACCAATCGCGGTCAGCAGCAGCACGCTCAGAAGTCAAGACTCTAATGGTCTCCTCATTGGAAACCAGCATGTCAGCTAACTTACCTGCATCTGCCTTCCTCACCGCGGCTTCCGTCTCCAACTCTTCAATACGCTTGCGAAGATCAGCGTTTTCACTTTCGAGTCGAGCGGAATCCTCCTTGGCAACAGCAGCGCGGCTGCGTGCGTCCGCAAGATCAGCATTAGACTTCTTGCACGCAGCCTCAAACTGCTTATAGCGGGCGGCGCGGTCACGGACAAACTCCGCCAATTTCGCCTCAGCATCAGCCAACTTCGCCTCAGCATCGCATAAAGCTTGGCGATGATCAGACGATTCTTTACCCGCTTTCCAGGCACCGGCCTCAGCATCTTTCACCAACTGTTCCATCTCACTCATGCGAACACCGGCATCAATTTTGTCCTCATGAAGGGCATGGTTCTCGCGCAGTAACTCCGCAAAACAAGAGAAGGCTTGGACTTGGTGAAAAGCGGTGTCGGAATACAAGCTACTCCGAGGCTGGATTTTACGAGCAATACGCTCACCAGGAGGAACCGGATACTCCAAAAATTCAGAGCAAGTGGCAGGATCCTCAAAGTTGGCGCCACAATTAACCTTCCACCATGGGCGAAAAACTTGGCTCGCCTCCATAGAGTCGCGGGGGTCCATATCCACGTCCAGCACACCCCCACTCAAACATCCACTCAGCCCGCCACTGCTACTGCCTTGGATTTCGAAACATTTACCCTGCACCGTCGCACCAAGGCGAAAAGGAGGCTGCGGCACAGCCTCATCACCATCAAGAATTAAGGCCTTGTCTAGTGAAGACTGTCTTGATTTCAAAAAATCAGCTGCAGAGAAGCCCGCTGATTCAAGACTAACCTTAGGCATTTCGTCCACAATCGCCTTCATCGGTTGCGTAGACGAACCCGGTAGTGAGACAACTGGAACTGACCCTGTTGACGCACGAACAGTCGTCACAATGGTTTCGGCCTCAGACGGGCCAACCACACCCGCCATCATCAGCAAACTCAGCATCTATACAGTATGCCCAGCCTCCGACAAGCTGCCAACACTTGTCATCATCAGCAGACTGGCAAAAAGAGCCGCCAGAGAAGATGCAACGCCAGAAGTGGCGGGAAAAACAATCGATGAAGAAATTGCCAGCACGCCTGAAATAAGCAAACGACTTTAGAAAAGGTTAAGTTCAGACAAAAGAAAGAATAGCAAAGGTTATACCTGGCGATTTGACAAGACCACGCTTGACAAACCCGCCAAGACGAGGTTTCTTAACGGTGCGGAGCATCTCTTCATCATCTTCATTAATCACAGGGGTGGGACCCAAATGGTGTGGAACAGTGAACGCCCCACGCACTGAAGAGGAAGAGGAAGAAGATGGACCGGTAGAAACGAAATTCGTATCCACAACGGATCCAGAAGCTGCAGCTGCAGAAATCACATCAGTCGCCACCAAAATTGGAGTGGCAACCGTTGTGGTTAGCGCAGACACAGCAACCACAGGCTGTGAAGATGTTGGCGAGGAGAAGCCAACAGAAACATGTGTAGAGGTGGTTGGGGAAGACGCCATGCTGACACTCAGACCAAGTGCCTCAAGCAATGAAGCGGAAGAAGACACCGGAACCCCAAAGGGAACGGTGGAGATCATGTCGACATCATCATCATCATCCACGGCGTCTCTTGCGGCGGCGTCTATCGGAGACGCAACCGTCTCCCCACCACTGCGTTGTGCGCCCCTATCACTGCACTTAGGAAGGAGCACAACGTTAGATCGTCTACCTGAAAAGGAGAATGAAACGTTAGCAAAATAAGCAAAGAAAAGTGATTAAAGCAGCTGAACTTACCACTCTGAAGGGTAATAGAGCTAGGAGGTGGCAGCGGTCGCGAGGCAGATGATTGCCCCATAGGAAGAGGAAACACAAATTTTCGAGCGGTCCGAGTAAGGATCGGCTCTTCGCGGGGACCTAACTCCCTTCGCCCCAGCATCTTAACGCCCTTAGGCGCAGGTTGCAGGAGGAGCATGCGGTCGTCCACCTCTGAAGAGAAACAAGTTAGGATATTACTAAATAAAATATACATCAAAGCAAAAAAAAAAAAAAAAAAAAAACACTAACCTTGACCGCCATTAAGAATGACCGGTACCAAAGCCGCATCATCCCAGATACGACTCATGCCGAATAACACCAACGCGCGCTCCGAATAATGACGAGCGGAGACAGGCTAGCCTGCAAAGTGGTGAACCAGTCCGAACCGGAATAAGGAGCCACTTTCGGCTCATGAAGCTCCTTTACATCCGTGAAGAACATGGGATGCGGCACCACACGATCAGACACGTAGAAGAACACACTCTTCCACTCATGAAAACTGGGTGGCGCATCTAAGGCAATAGCCTTTGCACCAGGGCGGGTATGCAAGTTATACCATCCCTGGGCGAAACGCCACCGGTAAAAAGCTAATAACCTATCAGCCGTCGGGGTAATGCCGAGACAATGACAGGTATATTAGAAATGGCGAAGGCGAGCCATTCCGAACGGATGAATCTGGCTGAGATGCAGCCCAAAAACACCCAGAACATCCACCAAAAACCGGGTAAGGGGCAAACGGAGATTGCCCAAAAAGATATACTCCCGGTAAACGGCAATCTTGCCGATAGGTGCCTCTCGAGCAGTTCTACCGGGGGCAGGCAGTTCAGGCTCATACTCAAGGCCAAGGTTATACACCCTGACAATATCGTTGAAGTCCACGGCAGACATGCGACAATCGACGAACTCCATGGAATTATTCTTCTTAGTCCTCGAGGTTTGGGAAGACTCAGCCATAAAATATAGAAGGATCGGGGGAAAGAAAATGGGAGATAAAGAAAACGGTGAGAAATGATACTTAAAACGGTGTAACCTCCCCCTATTTATACTAATTGCAATTAATAGGGGACGGGGATACAAAAGGGATAACTAACATCAGAAAACACCATGATAATAGGGTGGCAGAGGATATGTATTACAACTGAGCGCGTCACCGGGATTCTCGCCCACTCGCCTAACACAAGCAGAATATCTGCAGGGCAGAGCAACCGTCGTCAAACTGTCACATCCAGCAGTCGCTTCACTGACTTTCATTTAATTCACTCCTCCACGCCACATTACACGTCATCCATATAAAGGGAAACATAAAATATAAGTGTTGGCAAAAATAGGCGCCATCATAGGATGATTTAAGATAAATCACCCGCCAAAATAGGCGCCATCATGAGATGATTTAACATAAATCACCCGCCGAAATAGGCGCCATCATGGGATGATTTAACATAAATCAACCGCCAAAATAGGCGGCGTCATGGGATGATTTAACATAAATCAACCGCCAAAATAGGCACCATCATGGGATGATTTAACATAAATCACCCGCCAAAATAGGCGCCATCACAGGATGATTTCAAATAAATCACCCGCCAAAATAGGCGTCATCATGGGATGATTTAACATAAATCACCGCCAAAATAGGCGCCATCACGGGATGATTTCAAATAAATCACCCGCCAAAATAAGCGCCATCACGGGATGATTTAAGATAAATCACCCGCCAAAATAGGCGACATCACGGGATGATTTAAGATAAATCACCCGCCAAAATAGGCGCCATCATGGGATGATTTCAGATAAATCACCCGCCAAAATAGGCGCCATCATGGGAAGATTTAAGATAAATCACTTGCCAATATAGGCGCCATCATGGGATGATTTAAGATAAATCACCCGCCAAAATAAGCGCCATCATGGGATGATTTCAGATAACTCACCTGCCAAAATAGGCACCATCATGGGAAGATTTAAGATAAATCACCCGCCAAAAACAGGCTCCATCATGGGATGATTTTAGGTAAACCACCCGCCAAAGTAGGCTACGCCATGGAATGATTTAACATAAATCACTCGCCAAGATAAGCTACGAAACGGGATAGCTTAACATGAATCAACCACTAACCAGCGATTACGATTAAGGAAGTCACACGCCAAATATGTGTAATTACCCACAAAAATAAACCAAACCAACAAGGAAAAGCGGAGACAACCAAAAGTCCATGATAAGTCCACAGCCCCCACTTCTTGAAAGAAGGGCGACTCTGGACTAGGGGGACTTGTAGAGGTAGGGTATGAAACCCACAATTTGACAAAGTATAAAACTAATTGCATAGCTTGGCGGAACACTAGGCGTCAGGAAATCACTAACGCCGTGCGTAGTGAATGGCGCGAAGAGTGGAGTCCAATATAACCTTTTCCTGACACCTCGGGAATGGTAATGCAAAAGTCCCACCAGCATGGGACAAAAAGATGGTGACCCACATAGGGATAAACACCAAACCAATGGGGATATGACAACACATAAAGGACGGTACGAACAGTACAATCACGTCCATGTCAAAAAGCCATGATGCCCACCAACTTCTACCAACCACCACGACCGCACGTGTGAGGAATAGTATTGGTGGAAAACCTGACAAGGTGGTTGGCCACACTCTCTCTCCTCCGGCTATAAATACTGCTAAACCTCCAAATTGTAAAGGATATGGTCTCTAACTATCAATATCAAATTATACTCTCTCATACTACCAAGTACTGATTCTCATGCCGGAGGGTGGTTACGAGAGAATCCCCCCATTCCTCGTAACGAGCTCACGGTGTTCTGTTTTGCAGATTACACTTGTCTGCGCCAAGAAAGTTTTATAACCCATCATGTAGAATACTCATCCATTACCCTCGGACTAACGTGTTAGACCTTGAGGGGTGGATCCATGTTTCTTCACCATGGATCATCCAAAAGAACTTTAAGGTGTGAGGAGAGTTAGTCGCCATAGCAAAATTAGAGTAGATAACGGCTTGTATAAAACCAATTCGCCGGAGAAAATAAAAAAGATAGCGTTGCTTCGATAGATAAAGAGTATCATTAGTGAAGGTGCCTGGATTCCTAAGAAACAGTTCAGCATAGTCAAGTTCTTTAATGCAAACTGAGACTGTAGAGTACTGAACAAATCCATATGAACTCCCAATTTCTATTATAGCATCAACATAGATGACAACATGGATGGCCTTTTTAAATAAGTAGAAATGAGAGGACAAGTAGGGTCAGCAAACCCTTGTGGTTGTGCATGTAAACGGTCTAGGAGAAATCACCATTAAGAAAGGCATTGCTGACAAACATCTACATATTGAATATCTCAACATTGAGAGAAGGCGTTAGAAAAACCGGTCGAATGGTTTTGGTTTAACCACCCAACTAATCATTTAAGTGTAACTAATTTTTTCAATTAATGAAATCTATCAATCGGTTTATAATAATTAACTGTACCTTTTGGATTTTGTTTAATCACAAAAGTTATACGTTCAACAATATTACATTACTCTAAAGGATTGCAACCAATTCAAGTTCCAAACCATTAGGCAAACAGGTAAATTGTAAAATTGAACTGCATAAATCAAAAACTATCGAAACCAGTTTTTGTTTAACCCATACATCAAAACAAAAACCAACTTCCAAGTTCCAAGTCTAAACCCAAAATTCCAAATCCAGGCAATGTTTCTTTATGTCAAAATTTGTAAAATGCTTTTAGTTAAAAAAAACAAACTTTGGGCTTCCATAAGAAGCTAGCCAACCCAAAAACAGCCCAAAATAAAAAAAATGTTGACCAAGTGGAGTCAACCCAAATCCATCAAAAGGTAACTGAGACATATCACTCACTTCCCAACCTCACACCCAAATATTTCAATTATCCCAAACACTTTTCATCTCCCTTCATCTCCTTCATCTCCACTCCCTCCATCAAACCTCAAGATTCAAACCACATCATGTTAACACACCTCTCTTTATCACCAACATCTTCTTATTATTATTCAACCACAAGACTCCACACAACAAAACCCAAATCACTCTTCCCATCAAACCCATCTTCAATTCCCAATTTCAATTTCCTTCCAAGAAAACCATACCCTCATCAAAACATCAGCCACCCATCTCATAAAAATCATAACTTTAAGCCTTCTGCCTTATCCGGTTTCGGGTTCGGTGGGTTTGAAAGTGCCCAGTCAGTACTTGAAGCTGTTTCAGTGCTCACAGCAATCATAGTGGTTCATGAAAGTGGTCACTTTTTAGCTGCATACCTTCAGGGGATCCATGTAAGCAAATTCGCCGTTGGGTTCGGTCCCATTTTAGCTAAATTTAACGCGAATAACGTCGAGTATTCGTTACGGGCGTTTCCCTTAGGCGGGTTTGTGGGGTTTCCTGATAATGATCCGGATAGTGAGATTCCAGTAGATGATAAGAATTTGTTGAAAAACAGACCGATTTTCGATAGGGTTTTAGTGATTTCGGCTGGTGTGATTGCGAATATTGTTTTTGCATTTGTTATAATCTTTGCACAGATAGTGTTTGTTGGAATGCCTGTTCAGGAATCTTTTCCAGGTGTAATTGTGCCCGAGGTTCGCCCGTTTTCGGCTGCTTCACGAGACGGGTTACTCGTTGATGACGTTATTCTTTCGGTTAACGACCTCGAGTTGCCCAAATCCGGCCCTAATTCGCTATCACAAGTTGTGGATGTTATAAAAAAGAGTCCTAAGTCAACTGTATTGTTTAAGGTTAATAGGTTAGGGAAAGATTTGTTAGTAAAAGTCACTCCGGATCAGAATCTAGATGGGAGTGGTCGAATCGGGGTTCAGTTAGCCCCGAATGTTAAGATATTAAACGAGAAACCGAAGGATGTTTTGGAAGCTTTTAGTTTCACGGGTCATGAGTTTTGGGGGTTAACGAGTAACGTTGTGGACAGTTTGAAACAAACTTTTCTTAACTTTTCACAAACTGCAAATAAGGTTGCGGGCCCGGTTGCGATCATAGCGGTCGGTGCAGAGGTTGCAAAGTCGAATGTTGACGGGTTGTATCAGTTTGCAGCGATTTTGAATATTAATCTTGCGGTTATTAATATGCTTCCGCTGCCTGCTTTGGATGGCGGTTCTTTGGCTTTGATTCTCGTGGAGGCGATAAGAGGGGGGAGGAAGTTGCCTTTAGAAGTGGAGCAGGGGATAATGTCGTCTGGGATTACACTCGTGTTCGTTCTTGGACTTTTTCTTATTATTCGGGACACGTTGAACCTTGATTTCATCAAGGATTTGTTGTGATCAGGTACTGGTTTGATCTGTTGCTGTATTGTTTGTGTTATATCTAGTTGAATGGATGTTTAATATTGTTTATGATATACAGTACATTCATAGTTGTTATACAATTATTTATCCCACTGGAATTGAAGATTGAAATAGATACCTCACATACTTTAACTTGTGTTGATATTACAAATACAAGATTCATATTTTACTGTTAATGATGTGCTGACCAACACCACTGTTTGGTTTGGGAACTTACCAATTCCAGCCGTCTTTAATCCCATTCCAACCCGACACCCAACCCGAACCAAAGTCCAAAAAGGGTAAAGACGTGAAGAAATTCGGTGCACCCAAAAAGTGGAGCCCATCGAGGAAGAGGTGTTGGCTCGCACTTGGGTCTACATCTCAGAGGACCCGATCACGGGTAACTCACAATGCCGGGTCGCCTTGTGGAGACGGGTCATGGAGAAGTTTCACACTATTATGGATCTAAAAACGAAGCGCTCAAATTGATAAGCTCGGTTGAAAATAACAAGAAAATCATACTAGAGTGTCCAAGCTTTGCGGTGTTTACAACAATAAATACAACCGTAAAAATGGACAAATCGATCACGAAATCTAAAACAAGGCCCTTAAACAATAGCACGATGATCAAAGACAAGCTTTTAAACTTATATTCGTTTAGGACATTCTTCAACATAGCTCCAAGTGGGTGGTGTTGCCCGAAATACCTTCAACACACGAGCGGTTCAAAAAGGAGTACGCCAGACACAACCAACTACACGACTAGCGGTTCAGTTGCACGTTGTTTCGTGATCTCAACGAAGATACAGACAAAGCACCGAATGTACCACAATGTCTGATCTAGAGGGACAAGGCAAAAGCAAAAAGGGGTAAAGAATTTTCATCGACGTACGAGAAATTAGATAAAAACATGTACAAGAGTGTCAAAAGTAAAGAAACTCTACTTTAAAGAAAATGTGAATGGCGGATTTAAAAGTATTAGCATTGAACACCTGGCCAACTTAAATGGCCGGCTCTTGAAGGGGTCGTATAGTTTAAGGCAAAAATTCCCAAACGGCTTGAGCTATTTTTTTATATTTAACTATGTTTAAATTAGTATTTTGGAATGTTTTTTAGTAGTTATTATTAAAACAATAAAGTATATTTTGTATGTTAAAAAATAAAATTGGCATGGCAGTGAAAATTCACTATAGCAAAGAACCGCAACTCAAATATGAAGACCAATGAAACTTGATATGCAATGATTTGGGCCTTTGTGTCACGGATCTATCCGGTGGTGGATCTAGAACCAAATGTCAGGGGTAACATTTAAAATTTTGTTTAACCGTATTTCATGCAGTGTAAATGAAACAAAAATAGAAGCACGATGATAAATAAGTTAAAACACATGGGCTGCAAATTTCTCCCTTTCGGTTTTTGAAAGCTTGAAATCGAGCAATTAAATCATTTTCTTTTACTCCATCAACTCTTTAGACCACACAAATTAAAACATTGTTCAAATACTCATAACCCATTAGATTGCGCAAATCCGTATTGATAAGCTTCATTTTAGAAAAACATTTTTCAACGATTACGGTTGCAGCCGATAAAACCAACGCTAGCTTCAATATACGATAAACTAAAGGAAAAGTGACGTGTTTTCCAGTTTCCACCATTACACGAGCAATGTTACATATTCCACCCAATTTTACAAATTTATCATATTAATTTAAAGTGTGATAAAAGGTCGTGAGATCACCCGAAATACACTCCCTTTCTTCATTAATAAAGTCATTCGGATATATATTAGAAAATGTCACTATCTTCGATATGTCAAACGTATAAAATTAATCACAAGGATTTAAACCGGATATATTTTCTATAAAACTAGTTGAGACCTTATTAAATCTTCTTCCAAGTTCTTGAATTTGCATATCCAAAATGGTATTAAAAATTTCAAACGCAAAATGATGTTGATTAGTAATGATATTCTTTCGGTTTCGTTGATTATCATAACTTTCCCTCATATCTAACATCTTAATCTCTTTTTTTCCACAAAAAGATGTCACTCTAGCCAACATCTTGTCACACCCGTTTCGTTGTAGATTATTCAATGTTCGGTTTGTCCCGCTTATCAGCTCAGACGCTTCTAACAAGTCTTGATTTTTTTAAACATTTTGATAGAGCATTTGTAAGACCTAAAATATAGTCTAATAAGTGTATATATATTATTTTAAGTGTAATATATATTTTTTTAAGAATTAATGAGTTTTATTGGTTGGGCTTTACACCTTTGTTTGGGCTTTAGTTGGGTTGAATTTTTAAATTGGTTGAGCTTAAAGCGCATATGGGTAACGTTATTTTTTTCAGGAGTAACGAAACACAAAAACCTACCTAAATTTTATTTTTTTTACACTGCCGACGAGAAGTTGAGGGGTAGCGGAGGCTACCCCTACCACTAACCTACATCCGCCCCTGGATCTATCCTCTGAGACTCCGTGTGGTTTTCGAATGCCAGCCAACGGTTCGCTCATGATCAGGGTCTGTTGGTTTCGTCCTGGCTTGGACTCATCAGGCGAGCGGCAACAGCTCGCAACCAGCGATGTGTTCGTCGTGCAAGCACGACTAGGCATGTACACCTTCTTTCCCGCTGAGGTCGTGCCTGATGAAGTCTGGGACGAGCCAACAAACCCAAGCGTTTCAACACAAATCAAGAATCTCGATCTTCAAATATTTGGTCCGTGACACTTTCCCACCACCATAACCATGCACGTCCCCGTGCATGCACATGTCGTCCCATACCAACTCACTAGCCGAAGCCATGCGTTTTAAGAATGATTTACTCTGATAAATGGGACACCCGTTAGTTCAGCCAAAATGTGAGTTAGTCGTGTCGGTTGTAACATCACGGGAATTTTGGACCAAAAATGACAAGTTTCCATAATATAGGGATCAATTCTGCCAACTTCCAAACCCAAGGGCTAAAATGAAAAACCTGATTTCTTGTCCTATCACAGTACGCGATGGGACAAAAGACAAGCCCATCGCGTACCACGATGGGGCTTGGTCAAAGTTTCTAGAAAGAGTCAACAGCGTACGCGATCGCTTTTGAGCCTACGTCATCGCGTACCGCGATGACGTGGCCTGACACGTCTGACACCTTTTCACCACGTGTCCACACGTGGTACACGGGTCGCCACGTGTCCCGACACGTGGCAACACGTGGCAAGACGTCCGCCACGTGTCAACACGTGGCACACCGTCTGCCACGTGGCAGACCTACTGTCTGCGTCATCAGACCTACGTCGTGGTACGCGACGGGTCCCCAGGGTCCGGGCGCGGTACGCGATGGGACCCAAATTTTTGCCTATAAATAGCAGGTCCGGGGTCTTCATAACTCACACCAAAATTCAGTTTACAATCATCTCTCTACTCTCTCACTAAACCTCGAAATTCGTGCCAACAATCTACCTCGAAAACCGTGCCCCGATTCATCGAAAAAGGTGTTATACCTAGATATTCGTACCATTCCCTGACGACGTTCCGAACGAGAAGGTGGTGCTGTTTTTACAACCCGACGATCATCTCGAAGTGCGTGCCGAGAAGATTGGGTGTCTCGATTTTGCGTGCCGAATTGAAGTGGCTATCAAAGCGAGTGTTGAAAGGACTAAGCGATGTAGAAGCGCTGCTCGAGTATCTAGGAAATATTAAGCCGAGGAAAGGTAAGGCTTAATACCCGACTAAAATAATAATATAATATTAAAGGCTTAATACCCTAAGTCGAAATTATACTCGATGTTTATAAAAAGAAAGTAATATAACAAAGAAATGAAATTAGAAAAGAAATGTATATATATATATGTGTGTGTGTTATATAGTTCTTTGTTATAATTGTTATTTAAGTATAATGTGTATTCTTAAATAATAAATAAAGAATACGTTTCTTAAAGAAAAAGAAACGTCGGGTTTTAAAATAAACTAAAGGTTTATAAACAATACTTTTAAACTAAGGGTTTTTAAGTAATTAAGAAATGGACTAAAGGTACATCGAGATAATAAGACTAAAGGTCTTAAGCCGGATTGTATATCCGACTAATGAAAGTTATACTCGTACTATAGGTGCGAGATAACAAGAAAGAGACGCACGGACGGTGTTGGAAACCGATCCCGAACAAAGGTGAATACGTCCCACTTTTACAAACTTGTTTTCAAATAAATAAACGTGTTATGTGTAAAACTTTACATGAGACTAAGTGTCTCTAAAAACATTATGAATAAGAGTAAAAGCATAGCCCTCAGGCTGTAGTATACGTTTGTCTGGATCCTTACATATGTGGTTAAATGCGGTGGGCACATCGCACCACGCCTGGTCACGACCTCCAGCCACGATGGGCCGAACCAAAGTATGTTCGAGTGAGAATGACCTTGTGTATATTTATGGTACCTAAGTATGTCGGGACGCTGCGGTGTCTTGCTGGGGTGACCTAGGTAGAGGCTCGAGTTTATAATGATATTGTTTTAACTTTGTTATTCCTAAGCCAAGATGGGCCGAGGCACGCGTAACCCTCGAGGGCTAACAAAGTAAAAGAAAATGTTTTCGCGTCAGCATATTCACCAGCAAATCTTTGCTGACGTATTTTTATAACATTTTGCAGGTAATCAAGATTAGAGATTAAAGGACGAAGGCTCAAGAATCCGATGGCTCGGATAATTTTTGTTAAACTTAATTATGAATTAAAAGGTGGTTTTGTGAACATAAAACAAGTAAACGTAAATGGAACTTTCGTTCCATCTTTTGTATTGTAAATATTTTACAACTTTGATCCTTTTATTTTATAAAGACTTCCGCTAATTAACCGTAACTCTGATTTAATTATAATATGGTACCAACTATCGAGTCGCACTCCTAGGCCTAAGATAGGGGTGTGACAGGTTGGTATCAGAGCCATCGATCTTAGCGAATTGGGATTGCCCGGCTATTACCGAAGGTTCATTGAAAACTTTTCTCTAATCGTTGTTCCTCTAACCTCCTTGACTCGAAAGAACATTAAATATTTTATGGGGAACAAATCAACAAGAGACGTTCGATATACTTAAACAAAAGCTTACCCAAGCTCCTATACTGGCCTTGCCAGAAGGTATCGAATATTTCGTTGTCTTTTGTGATGCATCTCATTCCAGCTTGGGATGTGTATTGATGCAACGAAAGAAAGTAATCGCTTACGCCTCTCGTCAATTGAAAATACATGAGAAGAACTACACGACTCACGATCTAGAGTTAGGCGCCATAATCTTTGCACTGAAGATATGGAGGCACTATCTCTATGGAGTTAGATTTATCGTGTACACTGATCATAAGAGCTTAAAGCACATCTTTGATCAAAAAGAGCTGAACATGCGCCAAAGACGCTGGATGGAAACTCTAAACGACTATGACTGCGAAATAGTTTATCATGAAGGTAAGGCCAACGTTGTGGCTGACGCCTTAAGTCGTAAAGAGCACGAGAAGCCAAAAAGAGTCCGAGCGTTAAGGCTAGAACTTCAAATCGATCTTGTTGACCAAATCAAATCCGCTCAAACTCAAGCAATCAACGAAAACCAAATCTATGATGAAAAACGTAATGGCACCATTGACTCGTTAGCCAAAGGTGATGATGGTATTCTTAGATTGGGAAATCGAATTTGGGTACCAATGGTTGGAGGATTGCGTGAGAAAATCTTGAACGAAGCCCATAAGTCTAAATATACGATGCATCCCGGGAGCGACAAAATGTACCATAACCTTAAAACAAACTATTGGTGGAACGGAATGAAAAGGGATGTCGCTTCGCATGTTGCGAAATGTTTGACGTGTTTGAAAGTCAAGGCTGAACACCAAAAGCCTTCGGGATTGTTTCAGCAACCCGAACTTCCTGTATGATAGTGGGAGTTGATTACTATGGATTTCATTACCAAACTCCCTAAAACTACTCGACAACATAATGCAATCTGGGTAATTGTGGACCGATTAACAAAGTCCGCACACTTCATACCCATCAATGAGTCATACTCAATGGACAAATTAGCTCGTATTTATGTTAGCAAAATTGTGGCTTTACATGGAGTACCGTTGTCCATAATCTCTGATCGAGACAGTCGTTTTACGTCTCACTTCTGGAAAAGCTTCCAACAAGCGCTTGGTACAAAGTTAAACCTTAGCACTGCCTATAACCCGCAAACCGATGGGCAAAGCGAAAGGACAATTCAAACGTTGGAAGATATGCTCCGAGCTTGTGTGATAGACATAGGTGGAAGTTGGGATGACCACTTGCCCCTAATGGAATTCTCGTATAACAATAGTTATCACACGAGCATTCAAACCGCACCATTCGAGGCATTTTATGGCCGAAAATGTAAAACGCCCGTGTGTTGGTCTGAAACTAGAGATAATCAATTATCTGGACCCGAGATGGTCCAAGAAACTACCGACAAAGTTATTCAAATCCGCGAACGACTTAAAACGGCACGTGATGGCCAAAAGAGTTACGCCGATGTCCGTCATAAGCCGTTAGAGTTCAATGTCGGTGACAAAGTACTTTTGAAAGTTTCGCCATGGAAAGGCGTAGTCCGCTTCGGCAAGAAAGGAAAGTTGAGTCCTCTATTCATTGGACCCTTTAAGGTACTTGAACGAATTCGTACCGTCGCATACCGATTGCGACTGCCCGAGGAAATGCAAGGGATACACGATGTATTCCATATCTCGAATCTGCGTAAATGTCTAGCCAACGAATCTTTAGCAATACCGTTAAAAGATGTAGAAATTAATAAGAATTAAAAATTCGTTGAACGCCCAATTCAAATAGAAGATTCGAAATTAAAGAAAATCAAAAGATGAACCTTGAAAATTGTGAAAGTAAAATGGGATTCCCGACGAGGACCCGAGTATACTTGGGAACTCGAGTCCGAAATGAGAAAGAAATACCCCCACTTGTTCTCGTGAAGCAATCTCGAGGACGAGATTTATTTCAAGGTGGGGAGGATGTAACATCACGGGAATTTTGGACCAAAAATGACAAGTTTCCAGAATATAAGGATCAATTCTGCCAACTTCCAAACCCAAGGGCTAAAATGAAAAACCTGGTTTCTTGTCCTATCACGGTACGCGACGGGACAAAAGACAAGCCCATCGCGTACCGCGATGGGGCTTGGTCAAAGTTTCTAGAAAGAGTCAACAGCGTACGCGATCGCTGTTGAGCCTACGTCATCGCGTACAGCGATGACGTGGCCTGACACGTCTGACACCTTTTCACCACGTGTCCACACGTGGCACACGGGTCGCCACGTGTCCCGACACGTGGCACGATGTCCGCCACGTGTCAACACGTGGCACGACGTCTACCACGTGTCAACACGTGGCACACCGTCTGCCACGTGGCGACACATGGCAGACCTACTGTCTGCGTCATCAGACCTACGTCGTGGTACGCGACGGGTCCCCAGGGTCCGGGCGCGGTACGCTATGGGACCCAAATTTTTGCCTATAAATGGCAGGTCCGGGGTCTTCATAACTCACACCAAAATTCAGTTTACAATCATCTCTCTACTCTCTCACTAAACCTCGAAATTCGTGCCAACAATCTACCTCGAAAACCGTGCCCCGATTCATCGAAAAAGGTGTTATACCTAGATATTCGTACCATTCCCTGACGACGTTCCGAACGAGAAGGTGGTGCTGTTTTTACAACCCGACGATCATCTCGAAGTGCGTGCCGAGAAGATTGGGTGTCTCGATTTTGCGTGCCGAATTGAAGTGGCTATCAAAGCGAGTGTTGAAAGGACTAAGCGATGTAGAAGCGCTGCTCGAGTATCTAGGAAATATTAAGCCGAGGAAAGGTAAGGCTTAATACCCGACTAAAATAATAATATAATATTAAAGGCTTAATACCCTAAGTCGAAATTATACTCGATGTTTATAAAAAGAAAGTAATATAACAAAGAAATGAAATTAGAAAAGAAATCTATATATATATATGTGTGTGTTATATAGTTCTTTGTTATAATTGTTATTTAAGTATAATGTGTATTCTTAAATAATAAATAAAGAATACGTTTCTTAAAGAAAAAGAAACGTCGGGTTTTAAAATAAACTAAAGGTTTATAAACAATACTTTTAAACTAAGGGTTTTTAAGTAATTAAGAAATGGACTAAAGGTACATCGAGATAATAAGACTAAAGGTCTTAAGCCGGATTGTATATCCGACTAATGAAAGTTATACTCGTACTATAGGTGCGAGATAACAAGAAAGAGACGCACGGACGGTGTTGGAAACCGATCCCGAACAAAGGTGAATACGTCCCACTTTTACAAACTTGTTTTCAAATAAATAAACGTGTTATGTGTAAAACTTTACATGAGACTAAGTGTCTCTAAAAACATTATGAATAAGAGTAAAAGCATAGCCCTCAGGCTGTAGTATACGTTTGTCTGGATCCTTACATATGTGGTTAAATGCGGTGGGCACATCGCACCACGCCTGGTCACGACCTCCAGCCACGATGGGCCGAACCAAAGTATGTTCGAGTGAGAATGACCTTGTGTATATTTATGGTACCTAAGTATGTCGGGACGCTGCGGTGTCTTGCTGGGGTGACCTAGGTAGAGGCTCGAGTTTATAATGATATTGTTTTAACTTTGTTATTCCTAAGCCAAGATGGGCCGAGGCACGCGTAACCCTCGAGGGCTAACAAAGTAAAAGAAAATGTTTTCGCGTCAGCATATTCACCAGCAAATCTTTGCTGACGTATTTTTATAACATTTTGCAGGTAATCAAGATTAGAGATTAAAGGACGAAGGCTCAAGAATCCGATGGCTCGGATAATTTTTGTTAAACTTAATTATGAATTAAAAGGTGGTTTTGTGAACATAAAACAAGTAAACGTAAATGGAACTTTCGTTCCATCTTTTGTATTGTAAATATTTTACAACTTTGATCCTTTTATTTTATAAAGACTTCCGCTAATTAACCGTAACTCTGATTTAATTATAATATGGTACCAACTATCGAGTCGCACTCCTAGGCCTAAGATAGGGGTGTGACAGGTTGGTATCAGAGCCATCGATCTTAGCGAATTGGGATTGGCCGGCTATTACCGAAGGTTCATTGAAAACTTTTCTCTAATCGTTGTTCCTCTAACCTCCTTGACTCGAAAGAACATTAAATATTTTATGGGGAACAAATCAACAAGAGACGTTCGATATACTTAAACAAAAGCTTACCCAAGCTCCTATACTGGCCTTGCCAGAAGGTATCGAATATTTCGTTGTCTTTTGTGATGCATCTCATTCCAGCTTGGGATGTGTATTGATGCAACGAAAGAAAGTAATCGCTTACGCCTCTCGTCAATTGAAAATACATGAGAAGAACTACACGACTCACGATCTAGAGTTAGGCGCCATAATCTTTGCACTGAAGATATGGAGGCACTATCTCTATGGAGTTAGATTTATCGTGTACACTGATCATAAGAGCTTAAAGCACATCTTTGATCAAAAAGAGCTGAACATGCGCCAAAGACGCTGGATGGAAACTCTAAACGACTATGACTGCGAAATAGTTTATCATGAAGGTAAGGCCAACGTTGTGGCTGACGCCTTAAGTCGTAAAGAGCACGAGAAGCCAAAAAGAGTCCGAGCGTTAAGGCTAGAACTTCAAATCGATCTTGTTGACCAAATCAAATCCGCTCAAACTCAAGCGATCAACGAAAACCAAATCTATGATGAAAAACGTAATGGCACCATTGACTCGTTAGCCAAAGGTGATGATGGTATTCTTAGATTGGGAAATCGAATTTGGGTACCAATGGTTGGAGGATTGCGTGAGAAAATCTTGAACGAAGCCCATAAGTCTAAATATACGATGCATCCCGGGAGCGACAAAATGTACCATAACCTTAAAACAAACTATTGGTGGAACGGAATGAAAAGGGATGTCGCTTCGCATGTTGCGAAATGTTTGACGTGTTTGAAAGTCAAGGCTGAACACCAAAAGCCTTCGGGATTGTTTCAGCAACCCGAACTTCCTGTATGATAGTGGGAGTTGATTACTATGGATTTCATTACCAAACTCCCTAAAACTACTCGACAACATAATGCAATCTGGGTAATTGTGGACCGATTAACAAAGTCCGCACACTTCATACCCATCAATGAGTCATACTCAATGGACAAATTAGCTCGTATTTATGTTAGCAAAATTGTGGCTTTACATGGAGTACCGTTGTCCATAATCTCTGATCGAGACAGTCGTTTTACGTCTCACTTCTGGAAAAGCTTCCAACAAGCGCTTGGTACAAAGTTAAACCTTAGCACTGCCTATAACCCGCAAACCGATGGGCAAAGCGAAAGGACAATTCAAACGTTGGAAGATATGCTCCGAGCTTGTGTGATAGACATAGGTGGAAGTTGGGATGACCACTTGCCCCTAATGGAATTCTCGTATAACAATAGTTATCACACGAGCATTCAAACCGCACCATTCGAGGCATTTTATGGCCGAAAATGTAAAACGCCCGTGTGTTGGTCTGAAACTAGAGATAATCAATTATCTGGACCCGAGATGGTCCAAGAAACTACCGACAAAGTTATTCAAATCCGCGAACGACTTAAAACGGCACGTGATGGCCAAAAGAGTTACGCCGATGTCCGTCATAAGCCGTTAGAGTTCAATGTCGGTGACAAAGTACTTTTGAAAGTTTCGCCATGGAAAGGCGTAGTCCGCTTCGGCAAGAAAGGAAAGTTGAGTCCTCTATTCATTGGACCCTTTAAGGTACTTGAACGAATTCGTACCGTCGCATACCGATTGCGACTGCCCGAGGAAATGCAAGGGATACACGATGTATTCCATATCTCGAATCTGCGTAAATGTCTAGCCAACGAATCTTTAGCAATACCGTTAAAAGATGTAGAAATTAATAAGAATTAAAAATTCGTTGAACGCCCAATTCAAATAGAAGATTCGAAATTAAAGAAAATCAAAAGATGAACCTTGAAAATTGTGAAAGTAAAATGGGATTCCCGACGAGGACCCGAGTATACTTGGGAACTCGAGTCCGAAATGAGAAAGAAATACCCCCACTTGTTCTCGTGAAGCAATCTCGAGGACGAGATTTATTTCAAGGTGGGGAGGATGTAACATCACGGGAATTTTGGACCAAAAATGACAAGTTTCCAGAATATAAGGATCAATTCTGCCAACTTCCAAACCCAAGGGCTAAAATGAAAAACCTGGTTTCTTGTCCTATCACGGTACGCGACGGGACAAAAGACAAGCCCATCGCGTACCGCGATGGGGCTTGGTCAAAGTTTCTAGAAAGAGTCAACAGCGTACGCGATCGCTGTTGAGCCTACGTCATCGCGTACAGCGATGACGTGGCCTGACACGTCTGACACCTTTTCACCACGTGTCCACACGTGGCACACGGGTCGCCACGTGTCCCGACACGTGGCACGATGTCCGCCACGTGTCAACACGTGGCACGACGTCTACCACGTGTCAACACGTGGCACACCGTCTGCCACGTGGCGACACATGGCAGACCTACTGTCTGCGTCATCAGACCTACGTCGTGGTACGCGACGGGTCCCCAGGGTCCGGGCGCGGTACGCTATGGGACCCAAATTTTTGCCTATAAATAGCAGGTCCGGGGTCTTCATAACTCACACCAAAATTCAGTTTACAATCATCTCTCTACTCTCTCACTAAACCTCGAAATTCGTGCCAACAATCTACCTCGAAAACCGTGCCCCGATTCATCGAAAAAGGTGTTATACCTAGATATTCGTACCATTCCCTGACGACGTTCCGAACGAGAAGGTGGTGCTGTTTTTACAACCCGACGATCATCTCGAAGTGCGTGCCGAGAAGATTGGGTGTCTCGATTTTGCGTGCCGAATTGAAGTGGCTATCAAAGCGAGTGTTGAAAGGACTAAGCGATGTAGAAGCGCTGCTCGAGTATCTAGGAAATATTAAGCCGAGGAAAGGTAAGGCTTAATACCCGACTAAAATAATAATATAATATTAAAGGCTTAATACCCTAAGTCGAAATTATACTCGATGTTTATAAAAAGAAAGTAATATAACAAAGAAATGAAATTAGAAAAGAAATGTATATATATATATATATATGTGTGTGTTATATAGTTCTTTGTTATAATTGTTATTTAAGTATAATGTGTATTCTTAAATAATAAATAAAGAATACGTTTCTTAAAGAAAAAGAAACGTCGGGTTTTAAAATAAACTAAAGGTTTATAAACAATACTTTTAAACTAAGGGTTTTTAAGTAATTAAGAAATGGACTAAAGGTACATCGAGATAATAAGACTAAAGGTCTTAAGCCGGATTGTATATCCGACTAATGAAAGTTATACTCGTACTATAGGTGCGAGATAACAAGAAAGAGACGCACGGACGGTGTTGGAAACCGATCCCGAACAAAGGTGAATACGTCCCACTTTTACAAACTTGTTTTCAAATAAATAAACGTGTTATGTGTAAAACTTTACATGAGACTAAGTGTCTCTAAAAACATTATGAATAAGAGTAAAAGCATAGCCCTCAGGCTGTAGTATACGTTTGTCTGGATCCTTACATATGTGGTTAAATGCGGTGGGCACATCGCACCACGCCTGGTCACGACCTCCAGCCACGATGGGCCGAACCAAAGTATGTTCGAGTGAGAATGACCTTGTGTATATTTATGGTACCTAAGTATGTCGGGACGCTGCGGTGTCTTGCTGGGGTGACCTAGGTAGAGGCTCGAGTTTATAATGATATTGTTTTAACTTTGTTATTCCTAAGCCAAGATGGGCCGAGGCACGCGTAACCCTCGAGGGCTAACAAAGTAAAAGAAAATGTTTTCGCGTCAGCATATTCACCAGCAAATCTTTGCTGACGTATTTTTATAACATTTTGCAGGTAATCAAGATTAGAGATTAAAGGACGAAGGCTCAAGAATCCGATGGCTCGGATAATTTTTGTTAAACTTAATTATGAATTAAAAGGTGGTTTTGTGAACATAAAACAAGTAAACGTAAATGGAACTTTCGTTCCATCTTTTGTATTGTAAATATTTTACAACTTTGATCCTTTTATTTTATAAAGACTTCCGCTAATTAACCGTAACTCTGATTTAATTATAATATGGTACCAACTATCGAGTCGCACTTAAGGTTTCTATTTACCTTATTTTGGTCACACACCATATAGTATTATTATTATTTTATTATTACTATTATTGTTTCTATTATTATTATTATTGTTGTTGTTGTTGTTATTATTATTATTTCATTCACTTTATATTGCCTCATGCATATGTATTACAGAGCTGAGGGTCTCTCTGAAAGCCATCTCTTTATTCCGTTGGATAGAGGTACAATGTGCCTACATCCCACCCTCCTCAGACCCTACTTATAGCTTGGTTGTTGGTGGGACTTAACTGGGTACGATTGATTGATAATATTTATTTATTTATTGATTTTTTATTTGTTTTACTGTATGAAAGTTAATAATATACTTATGTTTTGATGATAAATTGTTTTACAAAAAAATGATATGTAAAAACCCGGTTTAAAAGCTATATGGGTTTGATGAGACCCATGACCCACTTCTGTTTTTTACTATAAAATTGTTTCTTAATTATAAATATTTTTTTTAGATAGATATTAATTTTTAGTATATCCCTATTTTATAAGATTTTTCATATCAAATATTTAATGAGATTAATTTTTAATATAATGAGATGTTATAACCCGTTTAAAGGATATCTGAGTTTGGTGAGACCCATACCCATTAATTCGGGTTAAATGCACGAGAAACCTTCATTTAAAAATAAAGCAATCTGTTGCGCGCAAAAAAAAAGGAATTATGATACATGTTGTGCCCAAAAAAAGGAAGGAAAAAATATATAACTAAAAATCTTAATCTTCAATATATATATACAAAATTTTTAAAAGCTTTCTGGTTGTTTCTTACATTCTCTCAAGCCACCATATTGTATTATTTGTAAAGTAAGGCTTCTCATACATTTTATCCGAATTCACGGGTATGAGTCTCACTAAACCCAGATAACCTTAAATGCGTTATAACATCTCATTATATTAATAATAATCTCACCTTGATATGAGAATCTTATAAAATATGGATATACTAAAAATTAATATCCATTTTTTTTCAAAAAAGATATTATTTATATTAAATAACAATTTTATAGTAAAAAAAAATATATGAGTCATGGGTCTTACCAAACCCATAACTTTTAAATGGGTTATAACATCTCATTTATTTGTGAAACCCTTTCATCATCAAACCCTAAGTATTTTATTAACTTTCTTACCAAAAAAACATAAAAATAATTGACACAAAAAAGAAACACAACCCCCATAATACGAGGAATAAAAACTAGTATTCTTTAGAATAGTTGTATTATTATTTCATTTATGCATTTTATATTATTGAATACAATATAGGTTATTCTTCAAGCAAAACAAAAATGGGAAGAAATGAGAAGGATTTATATAAAAAAATCCCTCAAAAAACTATAAAATATTAATAGAAAAAATCATGACTCAAAATTTAATAAAACAAAAAAATTAAAAACACAAATATGTTTCCACCGTATTCCTCGTTCTCAAAAAAAAAAATCCACCGTCTTCTCCAAACATTGTGAAACTCATTATGTGTTTTGTTTATTTTAATCATTGATTGTGTGTTTTTTTCTTAACATTGTGTCTTTTTTTATTGATATTGTGTTATATTACTCAACATTGTATTATATTTTGTGATATATTGTGTTTTTTAGTTATAATTGTGTTTTTTGTTTATTTTCGTCATTGTGTCTTTTTTTCAGCATTGTGTCTTTTCGTAGTTTCTTTTTTTTGGAATGGGAATGACGGGGAAAACTTTTTAGCGTTTTAAATTTTTTCGTTTGTTATTTGCATTTTTGAGTTATGGTATTTCTTTATGCATTCATGTATATTAAGACGAAAATTCGCATCTTTAATAACAAAATGTTGGGTCAAGTTAACTACTAGACTAATAAATATAACATATTTTATAAGTTCATGTAATCTTTAAGTTTAATACCTAAACACATCCTACATGAAAAGTATACATAAACAATTATTAAAAAAACTAAAAATAACCCGCGTAACATGCGGGCTAAAAGCTAATATATATATATATATATATATATATATATATATATATATATATATATATATATTATATATATATATGGAGGGTTATCCTAAAAATAAGTAGTTTCCTAAGAAGACTAGGAATAAATTACAGCCATTGGATCATGTTAATCAATGGTTGAGATTTAAAATTACCAAAAACTGGCATAGTATCCTAGAATTACTCTTTCATCATTATAACCTACATGAATTCCTAGAATTGTTCTTTCATAATAATTTGTAATGTCAAATGTAAAAATTTGTTGGTTCTTACCATTCTTAGGAAAGTCCTTACTCTTATTTGAAAAATTATATATATATATATATAGGGTTTGGATCAAATACAAACTAAAAAACCATACTAAACGTACGAACCAAAAAGAAAAGAGAAATAATGTGGTGGCGATCTTGTAAATAGCTAATCAATTGAAGCTTAGTTACGGCAATCCCTGTTTCTATCTTGCATTGATCTCACCAAACAATTGAAACCAATCAATCAGTTGAATCTAATTGTCGCTAGTTTCCATCAATTGAAGTTATTTTGATTGTAATAACATGTTGATCATTTGAAGATTGCGATTAAAGTTACAAAGTTACCTTCCTTCTTTTAAGTTGACTTTACAAAGTTTGAACCTTTATTCAATCAACGCCTGTGAATCACAAGAGTTGAAGTGAATGGGTCAACTGAAATTAAGAGTGTGTGAAATCAATTGAACAAGACCTGTACAAGCTACAAACTCAAATCAATTAGAATTAAGCAATTAATTGATTGCGATGGTTGAAGAGACCGATCTGTAAATATATGAATATGTAATTATCCTAAAATCAAATTTATGTAGAGTAATTTTCAATTTCAAGTAGTGTAGTATTTTCAAATTTTCCATAGAGTAATTGTAACATTCTACTTATGATTATAATAAATAAATGGAATTTTGTTTATTCGATGAAGTGTCGTGTGTCGGTTTTAATAAATAAACTAATAGAAGGTGGGCTTGGACTTTAGATGATGAAATAAGAAATGGAATGGGCCTTAGGTCCATGGGCTTAAGGGAGTATAACTACCCTTAAACCCTAATCCTTTCCATTTTTATCCATCTCTACACCATAGCCTACACCTTGAAAAACATACACAAACACTATCCTATAACCCGAGTCAAGATCCGAAAGAGAAAATCCGAGATTATTGGTGCTAGAACGTTGAGACGAACCATAGAAACATCAAGGCTTAACCGTGTTCGTAAACCGACTCGTTTATGGTACGTTTATAATCGGAAGTCATTCGTTTAGGTTCGGGTTTGTTTGGTAAATCTTAAATTTGTATGAAGATGATGAAAACAAATCCATTACAAAAAAACCCTACTGAAATTGATTAACATTTGATAGGTTAATCGTTAACCTAAGATAAACCGTAATATACACACACAAATAGCACCCCTTAAACATGATTGTTTGGCTGATTTGATGGTTAGGGTTTGTAGGCGCTGTAATTCCAAATCCATTGATACCTAAATCGTGTTATTTGGATAAGAAACGAAGGTTTAATTGCATATCTAAGATATGTTGACTAATCTGTGTTCTTGACGATTTTGACATTGACCCTGAGTCAAAGTCTGGATAAGATTAGTGTAAAGTAACGAATCCCACTAGCCAATTCGTTAAGGCAAGATAACGAATCAGTTCACCCATTCGTTATGCCCAAATAACGAACTAGACAGCGAACCAAATCACGAATAAGCTAGCGAACCAGATAACGAATCAGGTGATTCGTTACTCGCCAATTCGTTAAGAATAAGGTAACGAATCAGGGCTTGTTCAGATAACGAATTGGAATGACTAATCAGAGGATGATTAGATGACGAATCAGTTAACGAACTAGATTATGAAAGTAATGAATTAGTTAAGGAATTAGGCATAATTCGTTATATAGAATGAGTTAGCAAATTAGAAAATAATTTAAAATTCTAATGGAAATGTGTTAAGACAGTTTATGGAAATAAAATTTTTCCAGCCAGGGGCTCTGCCCCTTGAACCTGCTAGGGGCTAACGCCCCTAGAACCCCGCTGCCAGGGGCGCTGCCCCCAGACCCCTGTTCGTTGAGGGTAATAATTAAACTAAAAATGTGATATGGAAAGTGATAGTAATTAATACGCGTAATTGTTATACAATTAGCCATGCTCAACTAAAGAAATGGATTACCATTAATGGTGAACGTAACAGCATTCAGGTGAGTTTCTAGCCCCATTTCCTTGTTATGTTTCCGGGGCTGTGTGCATACTCGATGTGAATGTTAATACACTTACCTTAAATGGTAAGTGTATGTCTTAATGACGAATGTGATAGTTATGAATGTATGCTTGACGGTACGTGAACGACCTTCGGGTATTGCACGTATTGTTAAGGAAAGTATAGTGTGGTATGTATGATATATGTATGTGATTAAGGAAGTACGTACGACTATGATATGTATAATATTATATGTATGGATGTAATACTGTAAATGATAATGAAAGGTAAGGTAAGGTAAAAGGGTTGCATACCCTAATAATATATGCGAAGGTTAAAGGGTTGCATACCCTAATAATATATGCGAATGTTAAAGGGTTGCATACCCTAATAATATATGCGAAGGTTATAGGGTGTAATGCTCTTTAAAACGTAAGGTATGAATATGAAAGAAAGAAAGTATGAAGGTAAGCAAGTATGAAAGTAAGAAGTATGTATGAAAGTATGTAGTTATGTATGCGTTGTATGTTGTATGATTAACTAGAACTCACTTAGCGTAGCTGACTTTTAGTATGCACGCAGGTGAGTAGAATAACAGCTGGCTTGAGTGGGGGCACATTGCAAAAGAATAAGAGTCTGGCATCTGAAGACTCAAGACATTTTAAAATTTATGTTTGACTTTGAAAGACAAGATGTTTGTTTAAGACGTGTTATGAATTAATATGTAATGTTTTATGAAAGTTTTAATATTCCGCGAATGTTTTTATTAACTCTGATATTTAAAACTGTGTTTATGGGTAAATCCAACATCAAATGTAGGGAACCGGTAACGGGGCCTTACAAGTTGGTATCAGAGCAAAGTTCGAGAGATTTAAGCATCCTGCATGCTTAGACTCGAATAGAGAATGAGATTATATTAAGAAAAGAAAGAAGATGCCAGTTCAAGATAGCCATGTGTCACTCAAGCAAGCTCAGTAAAGGTAAAGTGTATGGTTAAATATGTATGTTAATGTTAGCTTAATTGCTAAAGAAAGGATATGTGAATGTTAGGGATATGATTATTTGATTTTTTGATTGATTAACTGTTTAGAGTAGAACCAGCACAAATAGAATCATAAAGGGAAGTGTATAGGACACGGAAAGTAATGTGATCAGCTAATCACAGTTGGCCACTGTTATTACCTGTTAGCCTTACTATCCTTGTACTAAATAGTTCCTTGAGTGATGATGTTTATGTTTTCCTTTCTAGAAAACGATGGTTGGATCTAGGGTAGTTGTTAGAGCAGGAGGCCGCACTAGATGTCGTGGTAGGCCACGTGTGGTCCGACCACCTTCGGTAGAAGCAGCTTCTAACACAGGAGAAGAAGGAAGCGCAGCTAGGGGAAACCCTAACAACAATGAAGGGGTTCAGCTAGATCCCTTAATCCAAGCAGCTATCGTTTAAGCCGTAGCCACTGCGGTAAAGAACATGAATCCGGAGAGGTCTGCTGGAGACCGTGAAAGAACTGCTGAAAGGGCGGAAGGAGATGGTAGGAAAGATGATGAAGGAGAGAGGGAGGCTTCGAGTCTGGTGAAGTCTGTGAAGGTTGACGATAGGAAGAGGGGCCGAGGTGGGTGCAACTATAAGTCCTTCAAGGGTTGTGACCCGCCGAAGCTGACTGGTTTGGGAGACGCAATCGCTACCCTTCAATGGATAACCACCATGGATAAAATTATCCGCATTAGGGAGTGTCGTCCCGACCAAGCTGTGGGTTATGCTACTCAGTCATTCGGTGATGAGGCTATGTATTGGTGGGAAAGTGTGGAACAGAGGAAGACCCCGGAAGAGATCAAAGCGATGAAGTGGGAGGATCTGAAAGAGTTAGTGATGAAGAGATTCTGTGCTGACGCCGAAGTTGAAAGGGCGGAGATGAAATTCCTGAACCTGAAAGCTGGGACGATGACACATTGTGAGTATACCACCAAGTTCAACCGAATGTCTAGGTTGGTACTCGATATGATTAACACTAAGGCTAAGAGAATCAAGTGCTATGTGAGAGGATTACCACATAGAGTCCGCATGCTAGTCAGGACGAGTAAACGTGCTACCTTTGACTCTGTTGTCGAGCTCGCAGAGATGGTTTATGCAGACCTGGCTGCGGATGATGTTGTGGTGGAAGAAGAGAAGAAAGACAAGAAGTGGGTCAATCATGTCAAACGAACCGGTACTCAGATATGGAACTCAAAGGATAAGAAGCAGAAAGTATGGGAGAAGAGGTCGTGCAAGATGTGTGGTAAGATGCACGGCGGTGAGTGCAAGTGGGGTAAGGGATTAGATGTTTGTTTTAAATGTGGAAAGGCGCATGGGGGAGAGTGCAGGGTAGGGTCAAACTGCTGTTATAAGTGCGGTAAAGTGGGGCACTATGCTCATGAGTGCAGCGAGAAGCTGGCATGTTTCCGGTGTGGTAAGACGGGCCACATGGCCAGAGTTACTGAAGCTGGGGGAAGTGGGAAGAAGGATGCTGAACCATCAAGACCAAAGACCAGAGCTTACATGTTAACCCAGGAGCAAGCCAAGCAGATTCTGGATGTTGTAACTGGTACGTTTCTAGTAAACGCTATTTTTGCTTCAGTATTATTTGATTCAGGTGCAAACAAAAGTTTCGTAGCCACGCCATTTAGCAAACTAGCTAAAATGAAATGTTTCCGAGTAACTGGAAATTTTATAGTAGAAACCTCTAGTGACACCTCGGTTAAAATAATGAAAATGGTTAAGGACTGTAAGATAGAGTTAGAGGGACATGAGTTCCCTGTTACTTTGTACGTTATGACCTTAGGAGGGTTCGATGTGGTTTTGGGAATGGATTGGTTATCTGAGTTTGAAGCTCAGATAGTGTGTAAGAGTAGGATAATAAGGTTAAAGTCCTTAGATGGTAGTGAAGTGACGGTTTATGGTGATAAGGAAAGTTATGGGCTTAATGTCATTTCAATGATAAAAGCCGAAAGTTTATTACGACGTGGATGCGGTGGCTACCTGGCGTATGTTGTCAACGCTACAGCCGAGACGAAAAACTGAAAGATGTTCTGATCGTGCGCGATTACCCAGAAGTATTCCCTGAGGATCTTCCGGGGTTGCCACCGGAGCGAGAGATAGGATTCCATATAGATTTAGTACCAGGAGCCCGACCCGTTGCGAAAGCACCTTACCGTGTAGCGGCGTCTGAGATGAAAGAATTGATGTCCCAACTGCAAGAACTCCTCGATAAGGGTTTCATTAGGCCAAGTGTTTCCCCGTGGGGCGCACCAGTGCTATTTTTCAAGAAGAAGGATGGAAGCATGAGGATGTGCATTGATTATCGTGAGTTAAATAAGCTTACGGTAAAGAATAGATATCCTTTGCCAAGAATTGATGATCTGTTTGACCAACTGCAAGGTTCAAGTTGGTTCTCCCATATAGATCTCAAATCTGGCTATCATCAGACAAACGTAAAGGAGGCAGACATCCCTAAGACAGCGTTCCGGACTCGGTATGGACATTATGAGTTTCTTGTGATGTCATTCGGTCTAACAAATGCTCCAGCAGCATTTATGGATATAATGAATAGGGTGTGTCGGCCGATGTTGGATAAGTCAGTTATCATCTTTATAGATGATATATTAATTTATTCAAAGAACGAGTCTGATCATGTTGAGCATCTGCGAGAGGTATTGGAGACTCTGAAGAAAGAAAAGCTATATGCTAAGTTTTCGAAATGCGCGTTCTGGTTAAGAGAAATACAATTTCTAGGTCACGTGATAAATGCTAAAGGGATTACCGTGGACCCAGCTAATATTGAGGCAATAACAAACTGGAAGACTCCACAGAATCCGACTGATATACAAAGCTTCCTAGGGTTAGCTGGCTACTATAGGAGATTCATCGAAGGTTTCTCCAAGATAGCTGCACCATTGACCGGTATGACCCGAAAGTCGATAGTATTCAGTTGGGGAAAGTTCCAAGAAGAAGCTTTTCAAGAATTAAAAAAAAGACTCACGCAAGCTCCAATCCTTGCTCTACCTGATGGTGACGAGGATCTGGTTTTTTGTAGTAATGCTTCGCATCGTGGGTTAGGTTGCGTGTTGATGCAACGAGGGAAAGTGATAGCCTATGCGTTTACACAGTTGAAAATCCACGAGAGTACTTATCCGACGCATGATTTGGAGCTAGTTGCAGTAATGCATGCCTTAAATATTTGGAGACATTACTTATATGGTACCAAATGTACAATCTACACCGACCATAAGAGCTTAAAATATTTCTTTGAGCAGAAAGAACTGAATATGAGACATAGGAGATGGTTAGAGCTGATAAAAGACTACGACTGTGATATAAAGTATTATCCTGGTAAAGCTAATGTGGTCGTTGATGCGCTAAGTCGTAAGAATGAGGAAGTCATTGCAACAGTGAAGTCATACCAGCTGATTATGAACTCAAGCCTTTTTGAGGAAATCGTTAAAGTTCAGACAGAAGTACTAGCAGATGAAGGGTTAGTGAAAAAGGAAAGGATTTACGGCCAGCAGAATGAGTTGATGGAAAACACTCATGGAGTTAAGACTAGGTTTGATCGCATGTGGATTCCTCGCCATGGGGATCTCAGAGGTCGAATCTTAGATGAAGCTCATAAGTCAAGGTACTCAATCCATCCGGAATCCAATAAAATGTATCAAGACCTGAAGAAAGATTATTGGTGGCCATGAATGAAAAACGATGTGGTGGTTTATGTCAGCAAGTGCTTAACATGTTTGCAAGTCAAAGCAGAGCATCAGAAGCCTTATGGAAAAATGCAACCGCTTGAAATACCTGAATGGAAATGGGAACACATCACTATGGATTTCATAACTAAGCTACCTCGTACAACTAAGCATCATGATACCATTTGGGTGATTGTGGACCGTTTAACCAAGAGTGCTCACTTTCTGCCTATACAAGAGGCTATCTCGTCAGAAACGTTAGCAAGCTTGTTCATTAAGGAAGTGGTAACTAAGCATGGAGTGTCGTTATCGATTATGTCAGATAGAGATACACGTTTTACCTCAAGGATTCTAGAAGAAATTCCATGAAGTTATGGGAATGAGGTTGAACATTAGTACTGCGTATCATCCTCAACCCGATGGACAGTCCTAAAGGACGATCCAAACCCTTGAGGATATGCTATGTGCTTGTGTTTTAGACTTTGGAGGAAGTTGGGGTGATCATCTGCATCTGGCAGAGTTCTCCTATAACAACTGCTACCATTCAAGTATTGGAATGCCGCCATTTGTAATGCTTTACGGTAGACTTTGTAGAAATCTCGTGTGTTGGGGAGAAATTGGTCAGAAAGAGATGGTAAGTTTAGAAGTAGTTCAAGAAACCTCTGAAAAGTTTGATCAGATTAAGGCGAGAATGAAAGCGGCTCAAGATCGCCAAAAGTCGTATACTGATAAGCGGCGACGACTGATTGAGTTTAACATTGGAGACAATGTGATGCTCAAGGTCTCGCCTTGGAAAGGGATCATTCGCTTTAGAAAGAGGGGAAAGTTGAGTCCGAGATACATTGGACCATTTAAGATATTAGATCGTGTGGGCGAGGTGGCGTATAAGCTGGATTTGCCCGAAGAGTTAGAAGGAATTCATTCAACCTTCCATGTTTCTCATCTGAGAAAATGTCTGGCTGATGACACGTCTCATGTGCCACTAATGGACATTGAGGTTGGTGAACAGCTGAATCACATCGAACAACCGATCGAGATAGTTGACCGCAAGGAGAAACAACTTCGTCACAAGGTTATACCTTTAGTGAAAGTGATATGGAAGCATCTCAAGGGTTTAGATGCTACTTGGGAAGCTGAGGATGAGATGCCCAAGTTTTACCCAAATCTGTTTATGTAATATTTAGATTTCGGGGATGAAACCTCCTTTAGGAGTGAATACTTGTAACATCCTACTTTTGATTATAATAAATAAATGGAATTTTGTTTATTCGATGAAGTGTCGTGTGTCGGTTTTAATAAATAAACTAATAGAAGGTGGGCTTGGACTTTAGATGATGAAATAAGAAATGGAATGGGCCTTAGGTCCATGGGCTTAAGGGAGTATAAATACCCTTAAACCCTAATCCTTTCCGTTTTTATCCATCTCTACACCATAGCCTACACCTTGAAAAACACACACAAACACTATCCTATAACCCGAGTCAAGATCCGAAGGCGAAAACCCGAGATTATTGGTGCTAGAACGTTGAGACGAACCAAAGCAGCATCAAGGCTTAACCATGCTCGTAAACCTACTCGTTTAAGGTACGTTTATAATCTGAAATCATTCGTTTAGGTTCGGATTTGTTTGGTAAATCTTAGATTTGTATGAAAATGATGAAAACAAATCCAATACAACAAACCCTACTGAAATTGATTAACATTTGATAGGTTAATTGTTAACCTAAGATAAACCGTAATATAGACACACAAATCGCCCCCCTTAAACATGAATGTTTGGCTGATTTGATGGTTAGGGTTTGTAGGCGCTGTAATTTCGAATCCATTGATACCTAAATCATGTTATTTGGTTAAGGAACGAGGGTTTAATTGTAGATCTAAGATATGTTGACTAATCTGTGTTCTTGACAATTTTGACTATGACCCTGAGTCAAAGTCTGGATAAGATTGGTGTAAGGTAACGAATCAACTAGCCAATTCGTTAAGGCAAGATAACGAATCAGTTCACCCATTCGTTACGCCCAAATAACGAACTAGACGGCGAACCAAATCACGAATCAGCTAACGAACCAGATAACGAATCAGGTGATTCGTTACCCGCCAATTCGTTAAGAATAAGGTAACGAATCAGGGCTTGTTCAGATAACGAATTGGAATGACGAATCAGTTAACGAACTAGATTATGAAAGTAACGAATTAGTTAAGGAATTAAGAATAATTCGTTATAGAGAATGAGTTAGAGAATTAGAAAATAATTTAAAATTCAAATGAAAAATGTGTTAAGACAGTTTATGGAAATAATTTTTTTCCAGCTAGGGGCTCTGCCCCTTGGACCCTGCTAGGGACTGCCGCCCCTAGAACCTCGCTGCCAAGGGTGCTGCCCCCGGACCCCCGTTCGTTGAGGGTAATAATTTAACTAGAAACGTGATATGGAAAGTGATAGTAATTAATACGCGTAATTGTTATACAGTTAGCCGTGCTCAACTAAAGAAAGAGTTTACCATTAACGGTGAACGTAACCGCATTCAGGTTAGTTTCTAGCCCCATTTCCTTGTTATGTTTTCGGGGCTGTGTTCATACTCGATGTGAATTTTAATACACTTACCTTAAATGGAAAGTGTATGTCTTAATGACGAATGTGATAGTTATGAATGTATGCTTGACGGTACGTGAACGACCTTCGGGCATTGCACGTATTGTTAAGGAAGTATAGTGTGGTATGTATGATATATGTATGTGATTAAGGAAGTACGTACGACTATGATATGTATAATATTATATGTATGGATGTAATACTGGAAATGATAATGAAAGGTAAGGTAAGGTAAAAGGGTTGCATACCCAAATAATATATGCGAAGGTTAAAAGGTTGCATACCCTAATAATATATGCGAAGGTTAAAGGGTTGCATAACCTTACAATATATGCGAAGGTTAAAGGATTGCATACCCTAATAATATATGTGAAGGTTATAGGGCGTAATGCTCTTTAAAATGTAAGGTATGAATATGAAAGAAAGAAAGTATGAAGGTAAGCAAATATGAAAGTAAGAAGTATGTATGGAAGTATGTAGTTATATATGCGATGTATGTTGTATGATTAACTAGAACTCACTCAGCGTAGCTGACTTTTAGTATGCACGCAGGTGAGTAGAATGAAACAGCTAGCTTGAGTGGGGGCACATGGCAGAAGAATAAGAGTCTGGCATCTGAAGACTCAATACATTTTATAATTTATGTTTGACTTTGAAAGATAAGATGTTTGTTTAAGACGTGTTATGAATTAATATGTAATGTTTTATGAAATTTTTAATATTTCACGAATGTTTTTATTAACGCTGATATTTAGAACTGTGTTTATGAGTAAATCCAACATCAAATGTAGGGCACCGGTAATGGGGCCTTACAGTAATTTTCAGTTCCAAGTAGTGTAATTTATATTACCAATATAGTATATATAAATTTAAAGTAGATTAATTGTCAATATCAACTAGTGTTCAATTAAAAGCAATAGTGTAATGTTCAATTTCAAGTAGAGTAATTTATTACAAGTAGAGTAATAAACTTATATAAGTAGAGTAATTATTGTAATAATTCATTCTGAATCTATTTTGTTTAACAAGAACGATTCCTACCCTAACTGCTATTGTTGAATCTATACAACTTTAATTTTGTTTATCCAGGTTCACAAATGAAATAGCCTTCACTTCAATTTGAAAATGATATCCAGCAACATCAATGAAATCTGGTTTCAAGCTACTTTAGGCTGACTACGGATCAAACAATTTATAAACATCAGACAACAATTACGATCGATTTGAGTAGAATAATATGATATTTGGGTTTTTCGAACCAAATGGAGCGTCTTAATCGATTTGGGGGGGGGGGGGGATTTGGGTGATCGACATTTGGGGTCTTCAACTGAAAACGTGTTTTATGTGAGAGATGGGGATTTCTTATTATTTACAATAATGCTACTGCCAAAATTTTTGGAATTTTCTTTGATTCGCACGTTTTGTACCAATTTTGTATTTGTATGTTAACTTCACCCTATCTATATCTATATCTATATATATATATATATATATATATATATATATGATTGATTTCTTTTGAAAACCGCTTTGAGTTTTAAGAACTCGAAAGAACTTAACGTAACAATTTTTTTTTAATTTTTTTTACACATGTGTAATACGTAAGTGTAAGTAATGTACAAAAAATTATAGTATTTTTTTACACACCGAATCGACTTATTACACATGTGTAACTAACATTTAAACTTGTGTAATCATCAAAAATACTTATTCTCTCTCCTGATTCTTTTTTTAATTAAATTTAATCTCAGCCACATATTTCATATCCTTTAATTAAAAGTGTGGTCCAAAATTGAGTTCTCAAAGTTCTTACAACTCAACAAGTTCTCAAAATATCACTCTCTTATATATATATGTATATATATATAAGACATGATGATAGCCTAACACATGATGATAGAAGGCCAATAGATCTAGACCGTACACTAACTTATATATCATACTCATACGCATAACCATTTATCATACTCATTCATTTAACATATGCACATTTAAGATAACATACAATTCATTAACCTTATCTTACAAGTATGCACACCATCCAAAAGAAATGTAAAACAACAACATATATCCTGTAAAATCTCACTCATAGTCAAGCTATTAGTAGGGTTTGAGAAGAGTGAGATGTAAGGAAACCATATCTATTTCAAAAAGAGATAAATCTTGCTTTCAGGAAAACCTAGAGCTCCAAAACCATATATATGAAAACGAATAAAAGAAGCATAATGCCATTAGATCCTTAAATATAAAAAGAAAAAGTATGTACGGTATGTATGGTTGTATGTATAAAAGGTTGCAGACTCTAATAATATTTGCAAAGGGTTACAGGGTTGTAGATCCTAATAATATCTGTGAAGGTTATAGGGTTGCAGACCTTAATAATTTAAGACCCCGATCTCAGTGCTCTACATTGGACATTGGATTTACACATAAACATAGTTCTTAATATTAGAGTGAATTAAAACTTTTTGCGGAAAATAATACTTCAATCATATATTACAAAATGATAACATTCTTGTTTAAAACATAAAAAAATGTTTTACTTAAAACATCACAAATAAAGCATCATATTTTCATTTTTTAGATGACAACCGCTCAGTCCATACCATGTGTCATCCTCAAGCCAGCTTCTTTAATCTATTTACTTGCGTGCATACTAAAAATCTGCTACGCTGAGTGAGTTCTAGTTAATCTTGTTCTTTTCAGAGTTTGTGGTCACACCTCTTCTCAGCTAGGCACGACTTACTATGCAACAATTAACAAGCATCACTTAACTACTTATAATTATATCATATTTCTAGGTTAATGAAACCTAGCTAACAGGGGTCCGGGGGTGGCGCCCCTGGAGAAGGGGTTCTAGGGGCGAAATCCCCTAGCAGGGTCCAAGGGGCAGAGCAGCATGGAAAAATTTTATTTTCAATAATAGGTCTTTAATAAAAATCTCATCAGAATACTGAAGTTAAAATCTAAGTATATGTTTCCAGCGTATATATTTCATTAAATATGTGCCGTATATGTACAATTGTACATATACGCCCGTATATACATATGCACTCCTACTTATGCATTGAGCACATATCTGCCGGATATGTGCATGTCAACTCATCTTTAACGCGTTTTAGGGTTTTTCAGCGATTCTGGCGCCGTCAGCCACCGTAAACCAGCATGGTTGGCTGGATGTTGATTGCTTATGGTCCAGGTAGCTTCGAGGGTGTCCAAATCCAAGCTAAGGTGGCCCTTAAGCTCATTTTTAATTGATTAAACACCCGATTGAAGCTAGATCTAGATTCAAACGGATCATTGGCAGCCTGGCTGCGGTGTCGGGTTCTCTAATGTTTGGTCAACTGAGATAAATGATTTTTTACCTTCGGTTTCTCTTGGATCATTGATTAGAACGGTGTAGAGAGTTTTAGCTTAAGTGTGTGTTTTATATGGTGTAGGCTAAGGTGTAGAATGATGGAGTTGGAAATGATTTAGTATTTAAGGGGTATTTATACTCATTATGCCCATGGAGCTTAGGCCCATCTACATCTTAAGTTCATGATTCAATCTAATTCTATTTATTTTAGCCTACCATCCTTTTATCATTATTATTATTTTTCTATTAACTAAATTAATTTTTACCATCCTTTTATCATTATTATTATTTTTCTATTAACTAAATTAATTTTTCCAACGTAAATAATATTTTAATATTATTCATAGAAATTCGGGGTGTTACAAATAATATATGCGAAGGTTACAAGGTTGCAGACCCTAATAATATTTGTGAATGTTATAGGGCGGAATGCTCTTTAAAACGTATAGATAGTTATGTATGTAATGTACATGTTAAAAGAATGAAGGTATGAAAGAAAGAATGAAAGTATGTATGTATGTAAAAAAGGAAGGTAAACAGGTTAAGTGTGTAATATGTATCTTCAGATACGTATATATATATATATATATATATATATATATATATATATATATATGTAAGTATGTGAATGTATTGTATGATGCCTGATTAACTAGAATCACTCAACGTAGCTGACTTTTATTATGCACGCAGGTAAATAGAATGGGACAACTGGCTTGAACAACACACATGGTTGAAGAATAAAGAAGCTGGCATATGAAAATTTGAAGTTATATGTTTTATAATGTTTGAACTTTAAAGACATGTTTAAGTTTTAAATGTTTATGGATGATCGATATTTTAAATATTCCATGAAAGTTTTATTCACTCTAACATTTAGAACTGTGTTTATGAGTAAAACCAACGTAAAAGTAGGGCACCCCGGGGCCTTACAATAGTGAATTGATGAGAAAAGATCATAATGAAAGGAATTAGATACTCAATTTAACATAAAGAGACATAAAACTTTGTAGTTCATATTTCTCATTAATTGAGGATCTCGAATATAAGAGTTTTTCTGACACATAGATTCAAAGAAACTATGTTTAAGAAGACAGTCGAATATACCGAATAAAACACTTAACTAAATTGATATCCATTGAATAACTACATATATGCATCTCACACGCATCACATATAACATACATTGATAAAGTACGACATATGGTACCCGTGACATTTCATGTTAAGTAAGGATACAATACAAAATGATCTGTATGAAGAAGACACGCTTTTATACACGACACACATGTTGTTGCCAGCTCATTAATTATGTTCAACACTTGTAACATCACGGTAAGTGTTTAGATTTCCCATAACACACCAAAAAAAGATTATTGACAATGCTAAAGCTAGTGGAATCTCAATATTTTATCACATAAGAGTCTAGATGTTGATCTATCGTCAGACAACAATTCTTCCTGAATATCTAACCATACTAATGAACACAGACCTAATTAACTTGACATATACACAAAATCTTTTGTAATAGATGAGCGCATACCTAGTTTTCTGGCCATCAACTCTACTATTAGATTCCCGTGTTAAGGCGGTTCATCGAAATATTTTGGGTTTTCATTATAGATCTACTTGTTTTTAATTTGGTTTGGTTTGAGTTGTTAAGGTGATATAAGTTTTGTTCAAAGCATTCCCAACAGATCCTCCATATTATTGTGAGTGTGTTCTCCATATTATATAGAGTGTTTGTAAGTTTTTTTTTTTGAAAGTTGAACTTCATTAAACCATACGCGAAACCCATCCACTCTCCAAGGAGGAGAGAGGGGGTCGCGATTCACATTACATCAAAAAATAATTACACCAAGAATTCCAATGGCTAACCGAACCCTTGTGTCTATTCTTATACCACAGAAAACCATACGCCTTAATATCCGCTAAAATGTCAACAACTTTTTATCTGTTATTATTAAAAATATGTTCATTCCTTGCTTTCCATATTCGCCAACAACAAATCATAACCACGCCTTTAAGGATCTCCTTTTTCACTAACGAAATCCCCTCCGACTTATGCAGCTCCATCAAATCTTTCACGCCAAACGCAAAGAAATTAGGGAGCCCGCACCATCTTATAACCCCCTCCCACACCCCTATAGCAAACCCACAGGTCGTAAAAATATGATCAACCGTCTCCTCACCATCATCACCAAAAACACAAACACTATTATCGGTGTTTATATTCCTTCTACGCAAGGCCACCTTAGTAGGAAGACGATCTATTAAGGCTCTCCACATAAAAATATTACACTTATCCGGAATCTATTTACACCACTCTATAGCCAACTCAATATTACTTAAGCGTCTACCAGCCAGCCAACCTCTAACAGCTGCAGCCGAAAAGGATCCCCCTGGGTCACCGTCCCAACTCCATGAATCCGCCGACTTCTTTACAGCCACCTGCTTTACAACAACGATCAGCTCATGCAAATGTATCAGTTCAAAAAAAAGTCGGGTCTTTCTTCCAAGACCACATCAATACTGGCACCGAACTCTCCATCTTTAATCTATCTTTCACCATGCATCTTTTATCATGTCCAAAGCAAAGAGATCTGGAAATCTATCCTTTAAGCAACCACCTAGCACCCACCGGTCTAACCAAAAACGCACCGATGACCCGTCTCCCATGGAACAATTTATAAGATCATTAAAATAGTGATTATCCACCTTCAATTTGTTTAAGTTAATTTTCAGCCCCGAACGAAGAAAGAAAATTCTCAAAATGCGCTTCATGTTCAAGAAATTAAACCTTGACCACTCTCCTAGCAACATAGCGTCATCAGCAAAAAGAAGGTGATTAATAACCAATCCGCCATTAGGAAAACGAATCCCCTCAAAAGCACCAATACATGTCGCTTTCCTAAATAACCCAGAAAATGCTTCCATAACAAACAGAAACAAGAACGGTGATAACGGGTCGCCCTGACGGAGACCTTTCTCGCATCCAAATTCAAATGTCGGGCTCCCATTGACCAAAATCGCGGATCTAGCGGAGCATAAAATTCCCCGAACCCATCCACACCACTTCGGAGGAAACCCCATCTGAGAAATCACATCAATTAAAAATTCCCAACTCACGTTATCATACGCTTTGGCGAAATCTATTTTGAATAAAAAACACTTCTTGTCGCCCTTTTTAACCCACGAAAGAATCTCATTAATAACAAGAGGGCCGTGTAGAATATATCTCCCATTCAAGAAAGCAAATTGAGTCTCTGAAATAACTTTACACATCACCTTTTTCAACCTATTCGCCAATATCTTCGAAATCGCTTTACTGATCACTCCGATGAGGTTAATCGGACGATAATCACCCAGGGAAGTAGGATCCTTAATTTTTGGTATCAACGTAATAAACGAGGACCCGACACCCCTGTTAAAAGTGCCATATTCAAAAAAAATGTTGCATCACATCTTCAAAGTCACATGCAAAACAACTCCAAAAACGCTTAATAAACCGAAAATTGAATCCGTCCGATCCCGGTGCCTTATCATCGCCACAATCAAAAATGGCATTTTTAATTTCTGCCCTAGTAAACCTCCTCATCAGCTTCAGAGCATCCTCCACTGTAATCTTCTTCAAGTCAAAACATTCCAGCTTCGGTCTCTCTTTCATCTCTTCTACAAACTTGTTTCAGAAAAAGCGGAGCACCTCCTTTTTAACCTCGCTAGGCTTAGATTTCCACACCCCGTTAATACTAAAACCTGGAATGAAATTGGACGCCCGCCTCCTATTTATTAACCCGTGAAAAAAACTACTGTTTGGGTCTCCTTCCTTCGCCCACTTATTCCTGGCCCGTTGTTTAAGATCCATATGACGAAAAGCATCTAGCTCAGAGAGTCTGCTTTTGCCCTCCTCCCACACCCACACCTCCTCCTCCATCAAATCCCTCATCTCCAATGTCCCTTCTAAGGCCTCCATCTCCTTCTTAATAAGGTTCTCTTCCTCATTTTCTTTAAAAAAAAGTTCATCTCTCCACGCCGAGATAGCTCGCCGAAACATCTAAATTTGTACATAAGCCTTACATCCGGAGGCCCCTCAAAAGAGAACTCTGCAATCGCCTTTAAAACCACTCTCTCAAAGTCTTCACGGTTAAGCCACGAATTAAAAAAACTGTACGGTTTCGGACCGTAATTGCAAGTAAAAGTTTTAACACGATCGGGTTATGGTCCGACTTCCCCCTCGACAAAATTTTATAAATAGATGCAGGCCATTTATCAACAAAGTTCTCGCACACCAAGAACCGATCAATTCTGCTAAATTTGTTACCCACTGCAAAAGTGAACTTACCACCCTTAAGACCCAATTCCACAAGCCCTACATCACAGATAAAAGCGTTAAAATCCATGGCTGCTCTAGCATTAAATCTGGAATTTCTCCGTTAATCTTGAGACCGAACTGAGTTAAAGTCACCACCAAGAACCCAACACCCATCTCTAGATGCCACAACCTCAACCAACGATGACCACAACCTTCTCTTATCCAAAGTATTTTGCGGCGCATAAATATTTAAAATATTGATCTCCTCACCACTACCCTTCAAGTGACCAGAGACTAATAAAAAATAACGCTCTTTCCGAACAAAACCAGGCTCAAAAACCTTCACATCCCAAACACTAAATAGCCATCCCGAACGACCTGTTGGTTCCACTAACTCAAATCCAAAATCACCCTTCCCTCAAAATCTTTCAATAATTTTATCCTAAATGCCCGACCCCAAAGACTCCTGAATAAGCATGAAATTCACCTCATGTTCCTTTCTAAGATTTCTACACCAATCGGCCTTACCTACCACCCCTGTTCCCCTCACGTTCAATGATAATAAATTCATGGGTCCACACCTTGAAACCCTTCATCACCCACAATCTTACATACCTGGTTCTCAAAATTATTGATGTTGGAAGCACCCAATTCAATCGTGATTCTGGCCTCATCTCCAACCACCGATCCTAACGGCTGACGTCACATCAGGTTGGTCTCTTGAACATAAGAATTATCCTCAACCCTTTGCAAAGATATATTCTGCTCCACACGTTTGTTTAAATCAAGAGTACAAAACACCTCTAGGCTTTGACTATCTTCTTCATTACTTCCGCCGGCCCATTATATAAAACCCCAATGAACCTATCAATGTCAAAAGCTCTAGGCTTTGACTATCTTCTTCATTACTTCCGCCGGCCCATTATATAAAACCCCAATGAACCTATCAATGTCAAAAGGATCGTCTTCCTATCTAGGCCTCTTGTTGACCCACTAAAGCTTCTGCTGCCTTTTTTCTTTTTGAAATATTTTCCTCTTAATTTTACTACTAATGTCCAACTCATCCCTTCCATGTTGAGAGACACTCCCAAAAATAGTCTCCTCGTGATTCGAACGTTTTCCAAACTAGCATTAGATTCCAAACGTGGCGAATCCTCCAGTTCCATTAACGTCTGGATTCCAACCACTATCCACATTCCGATCAACTTCCATATTCAACGAAATCTCCTCCCTGCTCTCAGATTGCAATGCAGTCTGGTATCCATTCACCACATTCTTCCTCTACCCAAACACTATACATCAAATCATTCCACCTCAAGTTCAACATTGCATCAATTCTGGTCGAGTTATTGCAATGGTAGTAAAAGAGAAATCTTCTACAGTGTCATCAATTTGAGCCTCTAAGACCACCTTATCAAACTTTCTGCCTACGTCATTAAATACCGAATTAAGAGCTAAGTGTAATAGAACACCATGAATTTTAAGCCAGGCAATGCGTTCATAATCAATCAATTGACCCTCCCATCTACTCAAATGATCGAACCACCCTTTCCAAGTGTCCTCCGTATCTTTAAAGTGTGCCATTTTCTCCATATCATCAAACAATAAGAGAACATGAAATCCTCCAAGATATTTGACTCCAACTCTACAATAACCAAACTCATTTAACAGTCTTCTAAGAGATGTCAAAGTCTTGAAATCCACCACCCTACCCACCAGTGCATTCTCATACCAATGCGTAAACGCCCGGACATCGCTATCAATCTTAATCGTCTCTATAACTTCAACCTGTTTCTTGTTATTAACTACATCGCAGAACGACTGTTTCCCAACATACCCCGCGCTCACCGGAACTGAAACCCCCTTGACTTCCCCCTCTCTTTTCAACATAATTTGTCTTCTTCTTCTTCATATTATCCATCTCTGTATCCACCTTTTCTCCATCGACGAATCTTGCAATAACAATGAACAACTTATAAGAGCCAATCCAAACATCTCTCATCTCATTCTCCAACCTCTTAGGATCTGAAACATTACGGAATGTAACGAATCCGAACCTCTTCCCCAGTTTATCTAATTTACGCGCTATATACGTATCCTCGACGTCCCCATACTCCTTTAACAGTCGGATCAGGTCACCTGATGAGCATTTCCCAGGCAAATTAGAGAAAAAAAACTTTGTGACCATGTCCTTCTTGTTCGTTGCATACCCGTTACTCATGTCTCTGCCTTTCTTGGACGGACTATCGTACCAAACATTCTCCTTCATACGTGATTTCGGTGGCGGCATTCCGAAAATTTAGGAGAGAAAACCTATTCGCCTATGTTTAGCGTTATTTATTCTATTTTAGAGTGTTTGTAAGTTGAGGAGATAAATAAACTTTTGTTCATGAGTAAATTTGAAGAAATACCGTTTACCCTTTATAACTTTTTAATGTTTTTTTTTTTTTTGAAAATGGTGATAAGTAGAGGAGAAAGAAAATATAATATAATGATAAAAGTATAAAAAAATATTATTGAATTGAAAGGGAGTTAGAAAATACAATATTTTTTAGTGTAATTATAGAGATGAAATGATTTAATTTGTATGGGTTTTAAATGTGATTTTAGTCTTTTTCTAATTATAATTTGAAGTCTTTAAACCAGTGTTTTGAAACCCAGTCCGGCCAGTCGGACCGGTCCGACCGTGTCCTGGTCCCTATACCGGGTCGGGTTAGTGTATTTGGCCCGTTTTTGAAAAACCCGGCCGGTTTTGCGGATGAGCGGTCGGCCCAGGCCGGTTGACCCGACGGGTGAACCGGTAAACCCCATTTTTTCATTAAATCCAAAAAGGAAATGTGCATACCGAGATTCGAACTTGAGTCATTTTGGAGATAGAAGATTTAATAATTACCCATGAGCCAACCGACCAAACTTTATTGATGTCTCTTTTGATCACATATAAATAATACATATTTTAAAAGCAATGTTTAAAACATAAATAAACATTAAAGTTTGTTATCATTATTATTTTTGGTTATCATTAATTTTTATATTTATGTGAATTATATATATATATATATAGGATTGATTTCTTTTGAGAGCTTTGAGCTTTAAGAACTCGAAAGAACTCAACGTAACAAGTTTTTTTTTTAATTTTTTTTACACATGTGTAATACGTAAGTGTAAGTAATGTACAAAAAATTACAGTATTTTTTTACACACCGAATCGACTTATTACACATGTATAACTAACATTTAAACTTGTGTAATTATCAAAAATACTTATTCTCTCTCCTGATCATTTTTAAATGAATTTAATCTCGGCCACATATTTCATACCATTTAATTAAATGTGTGGTCTAAAATTGAGTTCTCAAAGTTCTTACAACTCATCAAGTTCTCAAAATATCCCTCCCCTATATACATATATATATATATATATATATATATATATATAAATTATTTATTACGTCATCCGGGTCAAACACCGGCCCGCCCTCCTGGGTCGGTCCGACCTTTGACCCGATAAGGCGTTCGGGTCGACGTCCAAGCCGGGTCTAAAAACATTGCTTTAAACCAACCATATCCTAATGGTCTAACTTGAAATGATTGAAGATATAAAAAGTACAAGGACTGGCGTTGATTTTGGAGTCACGGAGTTCAAGAACATAGTACAAGGACACATTTAAAACAATAATATTCCCAGTTTTCCTAATTTCCCTCCAATTCCCGCGCCTTCTCTCGTTAAAATCCCGCCTCTCACTCCCAATTTTCACAGCCCCCCCTCTCTCTCTCTCTCTCTAACCACTCTCTCTCTCTCTAGCCTTATCTCCTCCGGCCACCATGAACCGCCGCATCAGAACCCAATACGCCGCCGTCAAGTTCGATAACAACAACTACCTCCGGTACCTCAAACCCGGCGCACTCGCTCAACTCCGTGACTCCAAAATCAACGCCAGATCTCATATCCGGTCACCGGATTACCAGATCTGTTTACACCGTGTTACACCTTCGTCACCGTCACGGATGTTCAATGCCGCCGGTGGTGGTGCTCAGCAGCAGCAGGAGGTTGCCGGTGGTTTAACGGTCTCTGACGGTGAATTGCCGTTTGTCTCCGTGAGGTTTAGTGCGCCGCGGTGTTTGCAACGGAAGAAGCTAATGGCCGTTAGATCGATGTGCGGTTTGGCTTCTGATGGTTCGGTGGCAGTTATTGATGTGTTATAGGACTGGTTTTGGTGTTGATTGTTAGGTTTTGTTGTTGGTTTTAACGATTAATCTGTAAAACAAAAGAAGAATTTTTCTGTAGATTAGTTTGCGTTGAGTCGGCCAATCGGATCACAAGTTTTCGGCTCCTTCCGGGTGAAAATTGTGGTAATTAGGATTTGAAACATAATAAATGGACTTAATTACTGTTTTATTGATTTGTTATGTGTTGCTAAATTTGTTTAATTATGATAATTAGGGTTATTGATTGATGAGTCTAACTGCATTGTGGTTAATTAAACATTATAGTAATCATTGGGAATTAAAGAACTTGTGTCTTCATTGATTAATCAGTTTCTTGGTAATTCAATTTGATCGAATTGCAGTTTCAATTCCTTTGACTGAAACTCTAATTTTGACCCAAAAAGTTTGATGAAAGTAGTTGAGGGCAATTGGGAAACTAATTTAGTCGGTAAGCGTGTTTAATGCTCGACTCAAGCTGTCACGCGCTGTGGTTTTACTATACAAGCTAAATTGTGCGGATAGATTGTTATTTGTACCTATGCCGCAACTAACACAAAAACGTATATATGGTAGTTTAGTTGCATTAACATGCCATATGTTTCACAAATTCAACTAAAGGTGATGTGATTAATGATGGTATCTTTGAAGTATAGTTTGTGAATATCCATATGGCCATATGGGTCTTCTATGTAGTTCTAGTTTTTGTCCTAGGGGCGTTGAATATCCATAGCACTGAGCTTGATCACCCGATAACAAATCAGAATCAACGCCTAACGGAAACTAGTCCTTTAGCTGGTGATACGTGCAAACTGAACTTGCTGATTAGAGGAGTGGGAATGTTGGATGACGGGTCAAAACATGTCGGCTTGGCCCAAGATATTTGTTGCCGGTAAAATTGATACTCGTACTCTAGTTTGAAAAAATGATCTACTTAAAAGGTATTATGTAAAACACACCTTTGGCAACCTTTGAACTATTTGGCTTGTTTTGTTCATATAATCTAGTTAACTTTATGTGTGAGAAAACATAATCCGAAGAGACTCTATCATAAGTTAGTGAGTTAAATCTACCACATTTGTCATCGGCTTTTAGTGTGACAATATTTTGCATGGTCTCCTTCATTTTCTCAAACTTGTGCAAACTACCACAACCTTTTGTAAGTCCTGAAACCGGATCTATGCAATATGATATCAACCCAAACACGATGTTAGTGTGGAATCCTAACACCGTGGTGATTCAAGAACGAGAACAGAAGAACAATATAATTATGATGAACACGAAAATACTCCAAATGCACACGATTATATTAACAAATCGTCTGATACATGAGTTTGCTCTCTTGATGGTGGCTACTACTACTGATTAACAGTGTCTATCAATGTGAACAACCAACCATAAACCCTATACATGTTATTTATATATAGGGAAACCAAAACAACCTAGCCCAACAAAGCCCAAGCCCAACCGAAATCCATAGGGATTTCGGTACTACAACATCATAATCATAATGCAATTCTTCAACTTGTCTTCGTTTGTCTCACTTTAGTCTTGATCATGTCATGGCCTTTTAATATGCGTCAATCTAACCAAATTATGACCCAACACCTTTGATATTCGACGAGTTGTAGCATTTGTTTGTCATGAAGAGTTGAAGACATGGGTGTGAAAAGATATAATGGGTTGGGTTTATAAAAACTCATGAAACGGTAACTTGATACACAATCTGTCAATCCACAGAGAAAAACCAATTAAACAAATGTTTGAGGAAAGGAAAAAAAATGAAAACGCATGTGAATACAAATTTAGGCCTATAAACGAACAAATCATCATCATCATCATCATCGTACTCAGATATCCCACCAATAGCAAAACTATGGTAGAGTCTAAGGAGGGTAAGATGTAAACAGCCTTACATCTACCCTTTAGGCCTATAAACGAACAAAGCGTTCTAAAACTGTTCGAGTTGAAGTACGTTTATGTTTGTTTATTTAATAAACGAACAAACATGAATACACTTTTTTTGCTCATTTAATTAAAGGAATAAGCATGAACACATGTCAAATTCGTTTACATTTGTTCATATAGTACCTTTGAGGCTTTGACCATGACCATAACCATAAGTCCATAACCATAACCTAGCTTTGTTAAGTGATAGGCTTAACCATGCCCAAAACCTATTCTTAGTTACGGAATACGGATGATGGTCGGTAATGGGCCGGTATTGGTTAATAACCAAACATATGACTCGGGCCCAAATTGAAAAAAAATTGAGCTGAACTTGAACAAACTCAATTAAAGAAATGAACTAAATACATAGCAATTAATGCCTTAATGGAGCAACAAAACTATAAGATTTATTCTTCATTTTTTATAGTTTGGAAATGAAAAAGATATTAGCGCAATTGGCAACTCCATGAGCAGATGAGCTTGGTGCTTGATATAAACAAGTAGTTGTAACAGCGGTGTTGCGGTGGAGCGGGTTGCCGGGTTAATCCATTAAATGATTGAAAGCTACTGTGCATTACGACAAATACACTGCGAGAAGTCGGTGGGTATCAGTTTAGTTCGTTATGGTAATGTTGCGAAAATTCCTTACCAACGTTGAAGGGCCAAAAAGTAAAGATGTAAGGACAAAAGTTGCATTATCAAAATTGAAGGGTCAAAAGTTAAATATGTGAAATAAAAGTTGAGGGGAAAAAAGTATATATATATATATATATGTGTGTGTGTGTGTGTGTGTGTGAAACTTGTATGGCATTTTTGAAAGCCACCATGCATTTAGACAAGTACGTGCCAGGAAGTCAGTGGTTATCGGTTCGGTTTCTTATAATAAAATAAAAGTTATGTGGCAAAAGTTCATTACCAAAGTTGAAGGGCCAAAAAAGTAAAGATGTAAATAGAGATGACAAAAGTTTCATTATCTAAGTTTTAAGGCCAAAAAATAAATGCGTGAAACAAAAGTTGAGGTGCCAAAACATATATGTGTGTAACTTGAGAAACGAAAGTTGAGGGGAAAAACATGTACATGCAAAACTTAAATTTGAGGGGCTAAAAATATATATGCGAAACTTAAAGGTACGGGATGAAATATGTATATATGCCAAACTGCAGTGGCAAAACTCATAGGAACCAGACCCCTCATGTTGCTTCTTAAATATAAGCTTGTGAAATATCTATCCATAAAAAGTGTAAAAACATAGCAACATGAGGTATTTCAAGGGGATGAAACCAAAGAACTACAAACTAGAGTCAGGAAAATTGTAAGTTAGTTATAAGATAATTGCAACATGAGTATATATTTACTTGTGTAGGCAGAAGCTCGAAATCATTCAATGATAGTCCAACCCATCAACCATCTAGGATTGCTTAGACTTTAGATGATCTATTTTTTAAACGTACTTAGACCAGGGTCCTGTTATCATGTAACAGATTGGATATAAAAAAAACAGCGGAAATGAATTACGAAATTACATTAACTTTTAAGTTAAAAACTAACATGGTAATTATACAAATATTATTAAGGATTAAATTGCCTAACGACCCGTTTGGATGCAAGATTTCACTATCTAATTGTCTAAAGTCTATCTTCATCAGGCTAAGGTAATCCATCTTTAATTGACACCAAGCACAACATAGATGCCCATTGCTAAAAAATCTCTCAGAAACATGCTCAAAAGAAAGTAGTATGTTAACAATAAGTTGGTAAGTCCGTAAGTAAATTAAAAAACACAAAAGTAAACTCATTAGGTAGTTGACCATTCAACAAGAAAGCAAGGGGATAATCAACCATTTATTTAAGTAGAGAAATTATATTAGATGACTCATGATCGAGTAAAGGCCCTCTCGGGATAGTAGATTGGTAGGAATAATTAACGTAGAACAACAATAGTCTAGATACACGCATGATACCATTAATGTTCATGTCTGGATCCATACCCTGGGGTTGGGGTAAACCCCCCTGTATAACTCGTAGTTCATCAATTGAAGCTAGTGGTAGAACGGAATCATTGTCCCTCATCAAGTAGATCTAGTCATGCATGTAGTACTCAACATCATGAGTTTAAGGTTAGTGCCAATTTCCCGATAAAATAATATAATTGCACTTATATAAAAAGTAGTAAACAATAGTGAGCATAAATTCAAATAATTAAAATTTTAAAGAGGGAGTAAATATGGAGCTTACCTTAGCAAGCACAAAGCAAGCAACGACAAGTTGCAAATGTTTTCTTTTTCTTTCTTTCTTTCTTTTTTTTTTCTTTTTTTCTTCTTGAACTGCAACAAGTTTTGCAATGTAATAATCTCTTACTAATAGCAAGTGATGCTTTATCAATATTATATATGTAACATACAAATAGGGATTTAGTTTAATTGTGCCGGACTTAGGTCACCTTGACTAAGTCTCAAATAGGTCTACTAAGTCCATAAGTACGAATAATTAGATAATGTTTGGTATTCAAGAATAATAGAGGGAATTGAATGATTCATTAAATGAAAATGAAAAAGAGTGGTGTTTGGTTGCTCAATTGAATGGAATAATCCGTTATACATGGATTCTCATTCCATCAAAATCATTTCTTCCCACCCCCTTCTTTTTTTTCATTTCATTCCTTTTTCACCCTACTTTCTCCACAACGCCACCACCTAACAACCACCACCACCACTACCATTGCCCGCACCACCACAGTCGCCATCACCACCTCTGCCTCCGCCGCAACCACCGTTGTCGCCTGAAGATCATCTCCACCACCATTGTCGCTATGTGACCACCATCATTGTGGTTGCCACCCTACCATCTCCATCACTACCCACTGCTTGACCACCCCACAACCACCACCACCACCACTACAACCATTGCTCATGCTGGCTAAACGCCACCACCACCATCGCCGCCACCTTCATCATTTTCGTTATCGGAGCTTCCACCACCACCGTCGCCATTGTAGATTATTTTATTTTGGAAAAAAAAATTTATTTTAAGATATGAGTGTTTTTATTATTTCTATTTTATTCCTACAAATTTTTCGAATACCAAACAACATAAAGTAATAATTCATTTCATTCTAACAGGTCAACCAAACAAGACAAAGAAATGGTAATGATTTATTTCATTCCTTTTTCTATTTCATTCGTTCTCTCATTCCATCCCCTCCCCCCCCCCTCTCCCCCTAATTCCATTACCCCTAACCAAACATATCCTTAGTCTAAGTAAACACCTATAACAACCCATAATACAAACAAAATGAAAAATGAAGGAAAAAAAGAAGTGAATTCCATCCCACATTGTGGAGGAAAAAAAATGAACCATTCCACCTTGGTATAAATAGGAAATTGAGTTTTGTCTCAAATCGCTAGATTATAAAACTAGTAAGCTCTTTATAAGAATGTTAGTTTATATGATAATGTTCTTATCAGACAAATCAAACTCAGTGGTCCTGGCGGAGGGTGCGAAGCACCCAAAGCGCACAGGCTCGGGCTCGGGCAAAGTGTGATGGGCGCAATGTGACGCTTTGATGCCGCATTTCGCACCTCGCATCACCGCAAGACGCCTTATTGTTTTTGAAAACTAGTTCCTTCGTGCTATGCGAAGAAATACATTCAAGCTCCTTCACGATACTCGAAGCACTATCAGTTATCCAAAAACTCTTTTGTCCTTCGCGCTACGCGAAGTAGTCCTTTGCGATACGCGATGTGGTTGTCACGCAACAGTGACTGAAACGTTGTCTGCCACGTGTGATGTGACCTAGCTAGGGCTGACTCGACAACCCTATGTCTCGTCCGCGCTACGCGAAGCACTTAATGGTGTTCGTTCACACTTCACTAACTAACCCAATTTAACTATAAAAAGGTTGGAAAATCAACCTTCATTCCTTGTCCCACATTGCTCTTTCTCTCATACATTTTCTTATATATTTGTATAATACCCCAGAATAGTTGTAACGATACCCTCTCCGATTGATATAAACTTTTATACACGAATCCGAAAGCTCTACCTGTGCAAGGTAAGACATTGTGCCATCATTTAAAGTTTCTAATCTTGTGATTATCATTACAGTTATTGGGTTTATACTAATTTAATATATGTTATAATGTGTTTAACCTAGGTGTTTAATACGAGGAAGCGCTCGTTAATTATAAACTTACAAGGTGAGATATTCAAGTCTTTGTACAACTCACATTTACGTGAGACAACTGTTTTTTTAATATTGTCATGATGATTTTTAAACATATTAAACTCATGACGGATAACGCTTTTAAATTATTTTCAAAATGTTTTAAGGTACATTACAGTAATTAAGTCTATGTAAACTTATGGGATGATTACTACTGGTATTGTGAGGTTTTGTATACAATGCTTGTCTACTGGGCTATTACACATTACTTATTGGACAAGTGTTAGCCAATAAGTAATATGACCACAAGCATGGATGTAGTCGAGTGACAAATACCTTTCGGTAATTTGTAAGCAGACAGATGTAAAAATATCTTAATGTTGTAACTGTAAAATGTGTCATTTACATGTAAATGCTCTCACCAGTATTTTCTATTGATCAAATGTTTTTAAACATGTTTCAGGTGACTTGTTAGAGACAAAGAAATGATTCTTGTGGGCTTCCAGCTTAATAAAATGGCTTGTCACTAGAATAAAGAAACATGTTTTGTAAAATATGGTTTATCCCTATAAAACTTATGTTTATATAAAAGTGGGTTTTATTCCCAATTTATGAAATAAGAATCATGGTGTTTTATAACTCTGATTATTTTCCTAACCACGGTCCTGATGAAATATTCCGCTACAAATTTATGTCAATAAACACAGATACCGTTACTCAACGTTCACTGCTCCTTTTCCGGGGTATAGGGATCAGGGGCTGTGACAACACCAAAGCTTCTAAATAAGAAAACTTTAATGTAACAGACAAATGACAACAAGATTATTAAGTCCTTCACGAACTGATGTAATTGATGATGATAAGATCTGAAGACGCGTGGGACAATTTATCAATAGTATTTTATCAACGGAAACCCGCCTAACCATCATCCTAAAGATGTAAAAGGGGGATTTTAGGGGTTAAGTACATCAAAACTTATTTGTCTAATTACGAATATATAGTTTTTTTAAATTTAGGGTTCAAGGGCTCGATTTTTAATGTGTATGTCCAAATGACTGGGATTCCAAATACGCAGAAGCACGAATTCATTTTGCTTACATCGATTTGGGTGTCACAACCCCCGAACCCATACCCGGGGAGGGGAGCCGTGAACGCGAGTGGTGGTATCGGTGTTTATCATTTAGCAGCGGAAAAATTCATCAGGATCGTAGTTAGGAAAAATTATCAGAGTGTAAAACACCATGATTTTCATTTCATCTGGTTGGTTAAAACCCATTTATATCCTTACAAAGGTTTTATAGGGATAAACCCTATTTTACAAAAAAAACATGTTTCTTTATTATGGTGATAAGCCACTTATTTAAGCTGGAAGGCCCGCATGCACCATTCCTTTATCTTTATCATCTCACCTGAAACATGTTTTAAAATATTTGATCAGCGGAAAATACTGGTGAGTACATTCATTTATAATGACATATATACAATTACAGCATTAAGATGTTTTTACATCTGCCTGCTTACAAATTACCGAAAGGTACTTGTCACTCGACCGTATTTATGACTGTGGTCATATTACTTATTGGCTAACACTTGTCCAATAAGTAACGTGTAATAGCCCAGTAGGCAAGCCTTGTATACTAAACCCCACAATACCAGTAGTAACCATCCCGTAAGTCTACAGAGACATAATCACTGTAATGTAATTTAAATACTTTATAAATACATTTGCAAATAATTAGACAATCTATCATGGGTTTTATAGGTTTTGAAATCACCATGACAGTGTCAGAAAAATAGTTGTCACGCAAATGTGAGTTGTACAAAAACTCGAATGTCTCACCTTGCAAGTTTATGGTTTGTGAGCTTCCTGGTATTAAGCACCTAGGTTAAATACCATGTAGTATAGCTAAGTTAATATAAAACCATAAACATAACGATAATCACGAGATTAGAAACTTTACACGATGGCACAATGTCTTACCTTATTCAGGCAGAGCTTTTGGATTCGTGTATAAAAAGTTTCTTTCGATCGGATAGGATATTGTTACGACCACTCGGGTATTATACCAACATCCTTAAGAAAATTTGAGAGAGAAAATTTTGAGCAGAGAATGAAGGCTGATTCTGCCCCTTTTATAGCTGATTTTGGACCCCATCGCGTATCGCGATGGGTTCAATAAGAAGGCATCGCGTATCGCGACGGGTTGATGAGTCATCCCTATTTATGATACGTCGACATGGCATGTCTGCGTAACTTCCACGTCGCGTATGGCGAGGGGTCACTTTGGGAGTTCATCGCGTATCGCGGTGGACATTGTCCGTGTACTTACCCCTGGTGTTGGTAACTAGTGTGTAGACGAAAACCCGCCAACTTCCTTGTTGCGTGTTTTCTTGCTTAAATATAATTCAAGTCGGTATATTCCTAATCGGTTGTTTTGGTGTATGAAACGTTTGTACATTCAAGGATTATATATACAAAATATTCTTAATAGCTAAGAATTCTTCGTCAATAAGTTTCTGTAGATATAATACATTAAAATACACACACGCTATATAATACTTGGTGGAGAGATTTTCAGAATGCAACGTGTCACTAACTCAGTCTTGTATATTAAGTTCGCCATCACCATTATCCTATCTCTATTTATTATTATTATTATTATTATTATTATTATTATTATTATTATTATTATTATTACTATTTAAATAATATCTTATCCCAAGATTCCTAACGATTCACCAAAACACACTATCACACACACGGCATTTTTTTTCTTTTTATAACATTAATTATTATTTAATATTCATTTAATATTTTTTAAACGATATTCGATAATACCGAATGCTCGTTTAAATGCCCCATATCTCAAGGAGTCATTTTACTCACCACTTACTCGTATACTAATATTTGAAATATAAATTTCAAACATTTTATTTTTATCAACAAAACGGGATGTTACAAATAATGAGGCTAACTAACCCTGTCGCGTATCACGATTGGTGGATTTCTATAAATTTTAATTTTCCAAAAGTGCGCCATCAAAGCACCACATTGCGCTCGCGGCGATGCAAGCGTGCAAAGTGCGAGCGTGCAAAGTGGCCCTTAAGCGGCTCGCGGAGATGCGAGCGTGCAAAGTGCGCCATCAAAGCACCACATTGCGCTCATCGCCTGAGCCCGTGCGAGTTCGGGTGCTTACGCACCCTCCGCTAGGACCACTTGAGAGTGACATATCATATAAGAATATTATTATGCAAACTCATTTTCTTATAAAGAGCTTCCATTTCCTTTCAAGTTTCCATGTGGGATCAAATTCCATTCCATATTTATACCAATGTGGAAATTTCCATATTTTTCCATCTTTCAATGTGGGATGAATCCATCCTTTCATTTATTTAAAGTGAGGTATTTCCATTTTTTTATTTTATATTTTCCATCATATGTTTTGGAAAATTTGGAAATGTTACATTGGGGATTTAGGGCGAGAGGGTTAAATGAGATATTTGGGGAATTGGGGTTGCATGTTAGCAAGTTTCTTATAAAAAACAATATTATAATATATATTTCTTTTTGATAAAGTTTTATAAAGATTAAACAAATGTATCTTGGTGTTTAAGAAACGTCTTCAAACAAAGACATGTATATTTAGAAAATTAGATGCATAGTCTAAATGATCTGAAGACCCATCTAATAACAAATTTAGACATTCTAATGTTTTCTATTAAAATTTTTTAGACCCGTTCAACAAACATTTTAAACAAGGTTTTAACCCTCAAAATTAGACTTATAAAGGTCTAGTGGCATAAAATTAGATCCCCTGATAGTCAATGCAAACCTGTGATTTGGCTCTAGATTAAAGAAACATATTGAGTTACTTGATAACTAATTTTTAAGACTATTTCAAAGGTGAATGTGTTTAAGTCTTTCAGACCCTAAAAATTACTTTCATATAAATCAAATGCTTTAATAAGTTTTCATAACATTTGATGCATAAATTAGTTTATTGATAAGCATTTAGGCCATCGGTGCGCGTATAATTAGATCCAAGGCATGCACGTATTACAGATAAAAGGTTTCTAACATGGCTGGTAAGAAAGTTCCAGTAGTAGGCGTACGCAAAATTGGGCAAAAATACAACACTGCTCAGTGGTTGTACACTTGGGTGAACCAGTACCATTGAGTTTGCAAACAACTAACACACATATGATGATGTGGTTTTATTATTCATGCCAAATATAAAATGTTTTGTTTTTTTGACGTTACTCACTAGCATAAATTAACGTAGTTTTAAAAGTATTTTCATGTAATCGTCCAAAGGATATGAGATTAAGGTACTGTTTGTTTTGTTAGAGGTAAAATGTCTATAGTCTGCGGACAATATCTGCAGACATCTGTATAAGAAGAGGTGGACCAAACCTCTGCAGCCTGCATGAAGAAGACCGTTTGTTTTTTAGCGTATGTAGATTGATAAAATAAACTTGTGGTGGTGTACGAACTGTGGTAGTGGGTGATGGCAGTTGATGTGATATGAAACAAACATTTTTCCTTGCTACTTTCTATGCCGTTTTGTGCTTAAACGTTACCGAATATCATTTGTTTTTGCGTGAATTTACATGTTTGTGTATGTGATAGGTCCTATGTTGAAGAGAGAAAAAACGAGTTTAAGGAAGAAGAAATCAACTCAAACGGGATTCGGGTGAAACCGGTATGCGCGTTTGAAGATAAGCGAGTCAGAAAATGAAAAATCAACCAAGTGACCTGGCCACGCTGCGTGGCCACCTAGGCCTTGGTGTTCATGTGGTGCGGCGCCCTAGGGGCTACCCAGACCTTTGAATTTCGTTGACCACGAATATTTTGTCTTTTATGGGCTTGATTTGGACCTAGTTTGGCTTGTTAATCAAGTTTAAGTGATCTATTTAAACCCTATGAACGAAAAATACTTCATTCCAGCCATCTCACATCTGTTCCAGACGAAATACACAGAAGGAGGAGCTTTCGGATCGGAGTTTTATCAACTTGTTGTCGGTTTTGCTTATTTTAATGTTTGTGAGATCGTTTTTGGTTTTTAACCTTTCAAACCTTTTGTAATCAGGTTATTATGAACATGTTTATTATATTTATCTACTAGGTTAGTTACCCGTGTAGCACACAGATTAAAATAAGTAAAAATTTTAAATAATAACATATTTTGAAATACAAAAAAAATGTATCACATATTTATATATTATACAGTAAAAATTACACATTACGTAATTTGGAAATAAAAAGTTGTTAGAAAATTCATAAATCATAAATTATTTCTTTGTTATTTTCTGTATCAAAACTTAGTTGTAAATGACAACTTTTTTAAACCAACTCGTGGACCAAAACTCATTTTAATCTTAAACTGTTTTGACATGAACAATGTTTGCTACTTTAATCGGTTAAAGAAACCCACCCGTTTCGTATTGGTTACTTAAAAAAATCTAATATTAATAACTAATGCAATACATTTTATATTAAACAAATTAACATATTTATGATGGTATTAATTCTTTTAAATATGATGGAATTATTAAAAATTGAAAATGAAATATTAAAAAGAGAAATGTAGTTAATGTGAGAGAGATGAGAGAAAACTATTGGACTAATACCGCAGATTTCGACAAACCATAGGGATGAAAACCGCATTTCACTCAATAATAACAGATTGAAATAAAAAAAGATAAAATATAAAACTATTAATAAGAAAAGAGATATATATTTAACATGAGAGAAATGGGAAAATTTTATAAGGATCACTCGTGTGTAATGGCATATGACATTAAGGGGCTGTTTGGTTCATTCAGATCTGAATGAGTCAGATCTGAATGAACCTCTGTCCCATTCAGCAATAACAACAAGTCTGAATGATTCAGACCTAATTTTAACCATTCAGATGTTTTTATGTTTGGAACCAAACAGTTTGAAGTCTGAATGAATCAGATGTTTACATCTGAATCATTCCATTCAGATGTAAACAAACAGCCCCTAAGACTCGTGTAGAACACGAGTTAGAATAAATAAATTTGTTTAGATAATAACACAATGTAATATGTCAAATGATATAAAGATATAACATATGGTATAATAAATTACATATTACACAATACGGAAATAAAAAGTTGTTGAAAATTAATAAATCTCTAAATATTTTTTTGTATACAATATTTGTAATTCTAACCTACATATCAAAATTAGTAGTCTCGTTTTGTTTTTTATTTCAAATTTAGATAATGAAATACATCACTTACCATGCGTTAAAACATGTTGTCTTAAAAACAAATCAAACCATCTATAGTGATTGACTATAGCTTTTATTAATCTTCATTGCAAAACAAACATAAAGTTAAAATTTCTTTATTTGAAATTAATTATTTTATCTAAATCAACGTGAAAATTTGTTACTTATAAAATCTTAATATTAATAACTAATACAACATATTGATATAAAACTAAATAATATATCTATGTTTGTATTAAATTTTTAAATTAAAAATAATTATTAAAAAGAGAAAATAATTAATTAATAAGGAAAAAAAGAGTTAAATATAAAACTATTAATAAAAAAGGAAATGTATTTAATAAGAGAGAGAGGTGGGAAAATTTTGTAAGAAACTATCTTATGTGATGCCATGTGGCATTAAAAATCTTTATTTATTACATAGTATAGATTTTATCTACTTTTCATTGATTATGATTGGCTAGATTGGTTAGAATCGCCTAGGTTTGATGTTTAACGGTTAAAATTAACTAGTTTAGGGTGCTTAACAAGTGGTTGATTGTTTATTTATTGTAAAGTTCATATTTTGTGATATTATTCCATGTATACCTGCTGCCCTAGATGAGTTTTAGGTTGCATGTGCACCTGTGGTTGATTATTGCATGAATTAGTTTCGTGTAAGCGTTAATTGCATGTTTCGGTTAATACTTTGTGTGTTAATTGATTGTGGTAGGCATACCATTAGGGTTTTTGTTTCTTAAATCATTAAAGTAAGTAGGTTCACAATCTTTGAGTTGGACCAAAACCTTAGGTGTCGGCTTATCTTGCTGGTTTAGTTGATTTGTTAGTCGTTGCGAGACCACGTGCGGTTTTCCAGCTGTTGACTAGGTTAGTTTGTAAGTTGAGTTATTTTGTCTTTAATATTGAATTACCCCTATTCTCCTAGGTTTGTAATTAGCTCGAGCCTTAGTGAGATCTGTGATTTATACATGGACCAAGTGATGAGTCATTAGGGTACGTAGATAAACAACCACGAATTAAAAGTTATCTAGACGTTGTTAGAGTTTTCTAGTAAAACTGACCGTAAGGACCCATTGCCTTGACCTCACCTATGTTAGCTCATCTTTAGAACTCTGGTTTCAACCACGTGTTAGCACCTGTATCATCTTATAGTCGTTAGTCATCTTACCTAGGTGATTCGTTTTCTTATTATCGTTAGTTCCGTTAAGTTTCGCTGTTAGTTAAGTTAAATTAGTTAGGTTAGTTTTAAATAAATAAGATAAAGAAATTTATTATTTAGACGGGACTTAGATTAGGGTTAATTATTTGAGTCGTTCTCATGTGTCTTTGTGTTCGACATCCGGACTTCCATTAGACTGTGCTGCTACGCGATCGGTACACATGCCGTTTATGGAAAGCTTAGTTAGGATTGTTGGTTTTATAAATTCAAGACTATGTGTTGAATTGCGAGAATTAGTTATTAATATTTAAATATAGCTTTTCGCACATCAAGTTTTTGGCGTCGTTGCCGGGGATCGAACTCGGGTAACCCGCGTGACAGGCGGGAATACTTACCACTATACTACAACGTCACCACTTGTTAAGCACCCTAAACTAGTTAATTTTAACCGTTAAACATCAAACCTAGGCGATTCTAACCAATCTAGCCAATCATAATCAATGAACAATAGATAAAATAGATAAATATAATAAATATGTTTATAATAATCTGATTACAAAAGGTATGAAAGGTTAAAAATCAAAAACGAACTCACAAACGTTAAAACATGCAAAACCGACAACCGGTTGATGAAACTCCGATCCGAAAACTCCTCCTTCTTTGTATTTCATCTGGAACAGATGTGAGACAGCTGGAATGTAGTATTTTTCGTTCATAGGGTTTTAGAGTTTAAATAGATAACTTAAACTTGATTAACAAGCCAAACTAGGTCCAAAACAAGCCCACAAAAGACAAAATAGTCGTGGTCAACGAAAGTCAAAGGTCTGGGCAGCCCCTAGGGTGCCACGCTACGTGAACAGCAAGGCCTAGGTGGCCGGGCGGTGTGGCCAGGTCACTTGGCTGGTTTTTCGTTTTCTGACTCGCTTTTCTTCAAACGCGCATACCGGTTTCATCCGAATCCCGTTTGAGCTGATTTCTTCTTTCTTAAACTCGTTTTTTTTCTCTCTTCAACATGGGACCTATCACATACACAAACATGTAAATTCACGCAAAAACAAATGATATTCGTTAGCGTTTAAGCACAAAACAACATAGAAACTAGCAAGGAAAAATGTGTGTTTCACATCACATCAAACATTCTCACACTTAAACCTTTTTCGTCCCTGAAAAAGAAGTATGCACAAGATCATTACCGATATATAGTAGCAACTCAACTCTTGATTTTTTTCAATATTCAAAAACATTATCAAAACATTAACCGCTATTGCCAGTGTGTTGGTCCACTTTAAACCCATGCCCTTTCCATACACAACGAGACAAATAACACGTGACACTTTTTAAGTTTATATGAACTAGTGGAAGCCAAAATTAATAACAATGTTTTTTCATTTTTTTATCTTCTTGATTTTACCGATCCGGAACCACCCCGATTTGACTTAAACCTTAAATCTAACTGATCAAAACATGATATAACATTTAAGAAGAACTGATACGATCAACGATATTGTTTATCCACCTAAATCTAAGCAAGGTCTACTATGCAGCCACTTAGATACTCAATTAAGTGCAATTAAGAACTAACTAGCTAGTGTTCCCCACTACATGGCATACCACCGTATAACCATCACCATTAGTGAGTATACACGAATTCATCTGTAGGTTTACATATGACGTGAGCCTTGTGGTTCGTTTCTTAATGGTAATAGGACGTGAGCAATGAGACCTCATATGGCTAACAACATGGTTTGATCAAGTCAGTAATGGAATTTGTACTTTAAAGCAAGAGTTATCAAGTTTTATGACTTATGATTTGGCAATAAATTGTGGGTTTGTTAATTTTAGCTTATATAAATATTCAAAAATCCACTTAGGCGATGTGAATACCCAGATGGTTTGTTAATTTTAGCTTATATAAATATTCAAAAATCCACTTAGGCGATGTGAATACCCAGATGAAATACCGTATACCGACCCATGGTCTCAGAACCTTGGAGCGTCCCATCAATACAGGATTTAAGGTTATAAAACCATACACATATGAAGTGTCTACCACTAAAACTAGCAGTATGTTTTTTTTATGTTTATATCTTGGGCTAACTAGCATACCTTAACGTTAAACCAACCCAAGCATCGTATTTCAGCATTCAGATTTTCATAAAAATTTAGTAATCAAATTAAACATGCGGCTTGAGTATGGACCAGGCTTTCATCCCAAAATTATTTTAATGCATCCCACTAAAGTTCAATTACATTAAGATTCAATTAGAGTCAAACATGTATTGTCTATACCAACTACATAGCTAAGTCCACCTACACATCCCGAATTAGATGCTCTGATTTAAAAACTCATTTTTATTTTAAGAATTCAAGTGTGATAATGATCGGTAGTTAATATCATTTCTAGGTTCACCACATTTGAGTTTGACCAAAACCTTAGGTGTCGGCTTATCTTGCTGGTTTAGTTGATTTGGTTAGTCGTTGCGAGACCACGTGCGGTTTTCCAGCTGTTGACTAGGTTAGTTTGTAAGTTAAGTTATTTTGACTTTAGTATTGAATTACCCCTCTTCTCCTAGGTTTGTAATTAGCTCGAGCCTTAGTGAGATCTGTGATTTATACATGGACTAAGTGATGAGTCATTAGGGTACGTAGATAAACAACCACGAATTAAAAGCTATCTAGACGTTGTTAGGGTTTTCTGGTAAAACTGACCATAGGGACCCAGTGCCTTGACCTCACCTATGTTAGCTCATCTTTAGAACTTTGGTTTCAACCACGTGTTAGCACTCGTATCATCTTATAGTCGTTAAGTCATCTTACCTAGGTGATTCGTTTTCTTATTATCGTTAGTTCCGTTAAGTTTCACTGTTAGTTAAGTTAAATTAGTTAGGTTAGTTTTAAATAAATAAGATAAAGTAATTTATTATTTAGACATGACTTAGATTATGGTTAACTATTTGAGCCGTTCTCACGTGTCTTTGTGTTTGACATTCGGACTTCCATTAGACTGTGCTACTACGCGATTGGTACACTTGTCGTTTGTGGAAAGCTTAGTTAGGATTGTTTGGTTTTATAAATTTAAGACTTAGTGTTGAATTGCGAGAATTAGTTATCAATATTTATATATAACTTTTCGCACATCAGCGGTGCTGAATGGTGATAGTGGTAGTGGTGGTGGTGAATGGTGGCGGCGGTGGTTGTAGAAGATAGTGGTAGTTGGTGGTGGTGGTAGTTGGTGGTGGTGGGTGGTGAGTGGTGGACAGTAGTGGTGGACGGTGGGTGGGTGGTGGGGGTAGACGACGGTGATGGTGGACGGTGGGTGGGTGGTGGATGGTGATGGGTGGTGATGAATGGTGGGTGGTGGTGGATAGTGAGCGTTGGTTGGGTGTGTTTTAACACTATGCAGACCTTAGAAAATCTTAGAAGTGGATGAGCCAAGTCTGTAAGAAGAAGAGCTTGCTCAAACGTTTTATAATGAAACGTATTCGAGAAAATAAATAGTCTGCAGATGGCAATGTCTACGCGGTGCAAACAAAAATGGTTGCGTATATTTTTTTCAGAAAAACAAATAACACCAAGTAAGGGTAAAGTAAGGGTAGAATGTTGAAATCATGATGACTCATAGGAATCAATAAAACCATGTGGGTGAACATTTTGAAAATCATAACTTTTGGAAGAAAACGATGTATATATTTCAAATGACAATTTTGTAACAAGGGTGTTTTAAGTCCTTGTTTATAAAAATGATATTTTATTCAACATTTCAACTCTTTCGCGTTGTTTAATATTTTTTTTTAAAAATAATTGTTTTTCTTTTGGTATGACCTCAAAAGAATAAATGTTGTAGTGTTGTACTTTAGAGTGTCAATAGTATTTTTTGGTCACTTTATTTACTAGATCGTGCGAAGTGGATGGAGTCTATATGGGGTGTTATGGGTTATGTGACGTCACGTCATCATAGAGGTTTATGGCTAAAGTGTATGCAGTGGATGGAACCACTATCAATCATTACCTTATTATTATTTTATTATTTATATTTTATCAAAACTAAAAACAAATAATAAACCACCAATAACATTCCACATTTCCCCCCACCCCGACACTGTGTGGGACGTGCAACCCCCTCTATGGCGCCCCAATACATGTGATCTAATAAACGTGTATCAAAGGATACCTTTTGTCCATCTGTTATTAGTTAATTACAAATAGAAAAATTGGTTTGGGTTTTAGGGCTGTAAAACGCAGGCCCGGCCCAAGGGTGAGGCAGGGTAGTCGACGGCCATAGGCCCGACACCCCGCTAGGCCCGAATTTTTTTTTATAAAAAAAAATTATATGTTTTTTATGAAACAAAATATGTATAATCAATGTTTCAACACAATTACATAAACAATAGCTTGGTCTAGTGGCAAAGAGGTATGACAAAGAACCAAGAGGTTGTGGGTTCTAGTCTTATTTGAAACATTTTTAATTTTATTTTTATACAAAAAATTTTTACACAACTCAAATCCTAACCAAGTAAACCCACTTAAAATTAAATTGTTTAAACCCAACAACATATTTCTTTTACTTATGGCCCAAAAAAAATTTCGTCTTCTCGGAGCCGGCCCTGGTAAAACGTTTGCCTTCGCCGACTTTAAATATAAAAAAAAACTAAAATTTATATAAAGGAAATGATTATGTAACGTGTGTGATGACTAGTACATATGACTTTCATGTCAAACGTCAAACGTTTGCAACTTCGTAAATTAAAAAGTATGCTGTTAACTAACAACAGCTTGGATGAAACGCACAAATGTTTGGTTATGGGACACTTGTTTTTTTGATTACCTAATCAGTTGATCGATTCTAAATTACATTTATCATGTTATAAAAGTGGCATATACACATGACTACGTGCATACATCAAAAGAGAAAGGGAGCAATGATAAAGAGCATGAAAACACTAATGAGCAGCATAAGTGGGCATACGCTTTCAAATAATGATCTTATCTAAAAACCAGAACTTTCTGAAGACGAGCTATTTTTTTTTTTACTTGCCAAAAAAAGTGGAAGATAATGTGAACGGCTTAGAAACAAAAAAAAAAAAGGGGTAAGATCAATAACATGCAGTATGTGAATAGAAAACATGCATTAAAGTATGCAAGTAATTGTGTGAAATTGGCAAAACATCCAAAGTAAGAATTTTCCCGACCTACACTCACAAACTCTAGAAATTAAATCAAGAGAACACTAGAAGTCTAGAATAGTAAACCACATTATCAAATTAATATATTTTTTTTGAACGGCTAGCGAATCTTTTAAATAGACTACTGATTAAATTCACCATATCAGAATACATTTACCTTTCGATCTGGGAAAACACTCACTTAAGGTCAACGTCCGTTAGTACGGTGGAATAAAACTCGTTTAGTTCAATGATCCAACTAGTGAGCACCACATAGTCGCCAATAGAGGTGGGCAAATTAAACGGTTAAATCGAACCCGTTTGAAACCGATTATGTAGAAACTTGTTTGGAACCGAGTGAAACTGTAGGTTCGAAACCGGTTTGTAGTTTTCTCCACAAAACCGGTTCCAACCTGGTTAACCGAACCGAAACCGGCCAAAATCGAACTAAAACCGGTCAAAACCCGAACCGAAACTTATCAAAACTCAAACCGAAACAGATGGTAACCTGGTCAGGAAACCGGTTTCACCCCGAATCGAGACCGATCACAAACCGGTTTTGATTTTTGTTGACCAGAGCGGACCAGTTTCAACCCAAACCGGTTTTATGTTTTAAACAAGGGTTTGGGCACCTCTACTCGCCTAGTCTTCCATCATCACCTGATACAGCCAAAAACTAAATTATAAAAGCATTAATCAAACATAAACCACATAAAACACCGAATCTCTCGGTTACAAATATACCACCGTCTCATTGACAATTAGTGGTACTATAGATGATTATTAAACACTGAATTAAAAACCTGACCCTAAATAATTTAAGCAGAAGATATTAAAAATATTAAAACACATAGGGAGAGTGGTATTACAGATAATTAAAATTATTATTCTCTAGCATAAAAGTGGCACACGCCCATAGGCCTTCGTCTTCCACAATCCCCCATTCCACCATCGCCATCATCAATCAATCAATAGCCTCCATACCTCATATTATTATTATTATTATCACAACACAATCAATCCTTCCTATTTTGTATGCTTCTGTAATCCAATCATGCATATAACAGGACCTCATTCCTCAGCTCTCCTTCGCAGAGCTTCTAGGTCATCCAGGCTCCACTCCACCGTCACCAGAACTCAACCGTCTCCGCCGCCGTCCGATCCGTCTCCGCTAGCCTCTCAGTGCCGATCTTACAGCGGGGTATCCTCCGCCTTCCGTACCGTCAGATCCTCCGTACCAAGGTGGAGTCACGGTGTTGATTGGAAGTCTCCGGCCACTCTCACCTCGCAGATCAGGACCGCTGCGTCTCCTGTGCTCGATCGCTTTCACCGGACACTCGCTACTATGGGTAATTCATTGCTCTGCTGCTTAATTTTCATTTGAAAGCTATTGTTTTGTTGTAGATGAGTAGAATTGTTTTTAGACCTAATCGTTGACCGTTGACTTTTGAGCGTGTGATTCAGTTTTCAAGTGAATTGTGGTTTTGACCTAATACTATGACGGTAAACTAAACAAAAGGAACTTACTTGTGTCTCAATATAAAAGATATCAGTGTCGAGTAATCGCTGCTAATGGTTAAAAGAGTGAATGTGGACTGAAAACTTTATGTAAAAGGAAGCCTTAGCATATGTTGTATTGGGATATGATTGTTGTAATTGACAAACAGAGCCATTAACTTTGACTTTTTGCTTATTCCAATTTTTTTTTCTTTTTAACAGTAAGTAAAGGAAAATATAGGTTGGCGTAATTTGCGGTGAGCAGATATGTAAATGTAATAAAATATCCATGCAGAACTCAATCAGTAAATTTTTTTATTATGCTGTTCTAGATTTTTTGTCGTAAAGATTGTGATGAACACAATTACTGTAGGCAGCTGACTTATGATGTTTATCATATCTGTTTGCTAATGTATACTGCCTGAAATTATACTTTAATCTACATGTTTGGTCTGATTTTTTGCATTTAAATGCATGTGCAGCTTCTCAGAATGCTTTCAATGGAATCCTAACCGGTCTCCCCAAACCTGGTGGTGGAGAGTTTGGAAAGTTCTATAGTTTGCCTGCTCTGAATGATCCAAGAGTCGGTAAGTTTTTTATTATGCTGTTCTAGATTTTACAATTCGTGTAATGCATAAAAGTGTTATGCTATAATGCAATACACCTCAGAATAACCATAATTCTTTTGGTGTTGGAAACAGACAAGCTGCCATATTCTATTAGGATTCTTCTGGAATCTGCAATCCGTAATTGTGACGGTTTCCAAGTGACTAAGGAAGATGTTGAGAAGATTATTGATTGGGAAAAGTCTGCTCCAAAGCAAGTTGAGATTCCATTCAAGCCAGCCCGTGTTCTCTTGCAGGTATCTACTTTCAGTTGTTGATGTTTCAGCCTTTGACTTTTCATGATCATGTAACTTCTCTTCCATTTTCCAGGATTTTACTGGTGTTCCAGCTGTTGTTGACCTTGCATGTATGCGTGACGCCATGAATAATCTAGGTGGCGACTCTGACAAAATTAATCCTTTGGTATGTCCTGTATTTGCATGTTGATGCTAAAATAATATAATAATATACATCAACGGATCTTTTTGTTCATTCAAGAAGCTTGTTGTAATAGATCTATGGCATTATGTGTTTTCATGTGTGTGTACAAAAGAAAGGTAAAAAAAGTTTAATTGGTATTATTGTAATGTTTTGCTTCAGGTTCCAGTGGATCTTGTGATTGATCATTCAGTTCAAGTTGATGTTGCTAGGTCAGAAAATGCAGTACAAGCAAATATGGAACTTGAATTTCAAAGAAACAAGGAAAGATTTGCCTTTCTAAAGTGGGGTTCAAAAGCTTTTCAAAACATGCTTGTTGTTCCACCAGGATCTGGTATTGTGCATCAGGTAGAATCTTTATCTAAAACGTTATGGGCTTATAACATCTTTTTTAATTCAATTGTACATCAGTATAAATGATAAAATATTCTATTATATCAGGTCAATCTTGAATACTTGGGTCGGGTTGTTTTCAACACTGATGGAGTGCTCTATCCTGATAGTGTTGTGGGTACTGATTCCCACACGACAATGATTGATGGGTTAGGTGTTGCTGGTTGGGGTGTTGGAGGAATCGAAGCCGAGGCGGCAATGCTTGGGCAGGTAAAGCTGTATATTATTCTTAATATTATTAATCTGGTGTATTTACCAGTACTTACTTCTAATATAATGTATTACGATATTGACAGCCAATGAGTATGGTTTTACCTGGAGTTGTTGGCTTCAAGTTATCAGGAAAATTGCGTGATGGTGTAACAGCAACTGATTTGGTTTTAACTGTCACTCAAATGTTGAGGAAGCACGGTGTGGTTGGAAAATTTGTTGAATTCCATGGTAGGTAAACCTGACTGTGGTTAGTAAATGCTTATAATTATATATATACTGATATTGGCAATGTTATTTTATACAGGTGATGGTGTGGGCAAAATATCTCTGGCTGACAGGGCAACAATTGCCAACATGTCACCTGAGTATGGTGCAACAATGGGGTTCTTCCCAGT